>NC_057419.1:31634524-31642031 GCF_019320065.1 Cervus canadensis
ACTTCAGATGGTGACTGCAGCCACAAAATTAAAAGATGCTTGCTCCTTGGAAGAAAAGTTATGACCAATCTAGACAGCATATTAAAAAGCAGAGACATTACTTTGCCAACAAAGATCAGTCTAGTCAAAGTTATGGTTTTTCCAGTAGTCATGTATGGATGCCAGAGTTGGACTATAAAGAAAGCTGAGCACCAAAGAATTTATGCTTTTGAACTGTGGTGTTGGAGGAGACTCTTGAGAGTCCCTTGGGCTGCAAGGAGATCCAGCCAGTCAATCCTAAAGGAAATCAGTCCTGAATATTCACTGCAAGAACTGATGCTGAAGCTGAAACTCCAATTCTTTGGCCATCTGATGTGAAGAGCCGGGTCACTGGAAAAGACCCTGATATTGGGAAAGATTGAAGGCAGGAGGAAAAGGGGATGACAGTGGATGAGATGGTTGGATGGCATCACCGACTAGATGGACATGAATTTGAGCAGGCTCCGGGAGTTGGTGATGGACAGGGAAGCCTGGCATGCTTCAGTCCATGGGGTCACAAAGCGCCGGACCCGACTGAGCAACAGGACTGTACTGAACCCAGAGAAATTTATAGATTCAGTGCAATCTTTATGAAACAACCAAAGGTATTTTCCACAGACCTGGAACAAAAAAAAGCACAATTTGTATGGAAACACAAACAACCCTGAATAGCCAAAACAATCTTGAGAAAGAAGAATGGAGCTGAAGGAATCATCCTTCCTGATGTCACACTATACTAAAAGCTACATCATCAAGACAGTATGATACTGCCATAAAAACAGACATATAGATCAATGGAATGAGATAGAAAACCCAGACATAAATCCACACACCTATGGACACCTTATTTTTGACAATGGCAAAAAATATACAATGGAGAAAAGACAGTCTCTTCAACACGTGGTGCTGGGAAAACCACCTGCCACATGTAAAAGAATGAAATTAGAATGCTTCCTAACACCATACACAAAAATAAACTCAATATGGATTAAAGACCTAAAAGATCAGAATCTACAACATTCTGACAGGAAAACACAGGCAGAACACTGAATGGCATAAATCACAGCAAGATCCTCTATGACCCACTTCCTAGAGTAATGGAAATAAAAGCAAAAATAAACAAATGGAACTTGCTGTGCTACGTCACTTCAGTCATGTCTGACCCTTTGTGATCCTATGGCCTGTAGCCCATTAGGCTCCTCTGTCCATGGGATTCTCCAGACAAGAATACTGTCGTGGGTTTTCATGTCCCCCTCCAGGGCATCTTCCTGACCCAGTGATCTAACCAGTGACTCTTGCATCTCCTGCATTGGCAGGCAGGTTCTTTACCACTAGTGCCACCTGGGAAGCATGGGGCCTAATTAAACTTAAAACTTTTGCACTACAAAGGAAACTAAGCAAGATGAAAAGACTACCCTCAGAATGGGAAAAAATAATAGCAAATGAAATAACTGACAAAGGATTAACCTCCAAAATATACAAACTGCTCATGCAGCTCAATACCAGAAAAAACAAACGACCCAATCAAAATGTGGACAGAAGACCTAAACAGACACTTCTCCAAAGAAGACACACAGATGGCTAGTAAACACATGAAAAGATACTCTCAACTTCACTATTAGAGAAATGCAAATCTAAACTACAATTTGGTACGATCTCACACAGGTCAGAATGGCCATCATTAAAATGTATACAAGCAGTGAATGCTGGAGAGGTTGTGGAGAAAAGGAAACCCTCTTGTACTGTTGGTGGAAATGCAAATTGATACAGCCACTACGGAGAACAGTATGGAAATTCCTTTAAAAACTAGGAATAAAACTACCATATAAATTGCAATCCTGCTACTGGGCATATACCTTGAGAAAACCATAATCGAAAAAGATATATGCACTCCAGTGTTAACTGCAGCACTATTTGCAAGAGATAGAACATGGAAACAACCTAGACACCAACTGACAGATGAATGGATAAGGAAGTTTTGGTAGATATACACAATGGAATATTACTCAGCTATAAAGGGTAATGCATTTGAGCCAGTTCTAATGAGGTGGATGAACCTAGACCCTACTATACAGAGTGAAGTAAGTCAGAAAGAGAAAGATAAATATTGCATATTAATGCATTTATATTTAATCTAGGAAGATAGTACTGATGATGCTACTTGCAGGCCAGAAAATGAGACACAGACATAAAGAACAGACTTTTGGACACAAAGGGGAAAGAGAGGTTAGAATGACTTGAGAAAATATCATTGAAACATATACATTACCATATGTGAAATAGATAATCAGTGGGAGTGTTTGCTGTATGACATAGGAAAACCAAAGTCAATTCTCTGTGACAACCTAAAGGGGTGGTATGAGAAGTGAGTTGGGAAGTGGTTCTAGAGGGAAGAGACATATGTATACCTATGGCTGAATCATGTTGATGTATGGCAGAGACAATCACAATAGTGTGAAATAATTATCCTCTAATTAAAAATAAATAAATGTGGTAGTTCCATTTCTAATTTTTAAAGGAATCTCCATAATGTTCTCCATAGTGGTTGTATCAATTCCCACCAACCGTGCAAAATGGCTCCCTTTTCTCAATATCCTCTCCAGCATTCATTGTTTGTATACTTTTTGATGATGGCCATTCTGACTGGTGACAGATTCAAGTGAGATGACACTTGATTATAGTTCTGATTTGCATTTCTCTAATAATAAGTGATGCTGAATATCTTTTTATGTTTTTGTTTGCCATCTGTATATCTTCTTTGGAGAAATGTCTGTTTAGATCTTCTGCCCGCTTTTTGATTGAGTTGTTTGTTATTCTGATATTGAGCTGCATGAGCTGCTTTTATATTTTGGAGATCCAGCAATCCCACTACTGGGCATATACCCTGAGAAAACAATAATTGAAACAGATACATGTACCACAGTGTTCATTACAAAAGTTTTTTACAATAACTAGGACTTGGAAGCAACCTAGATGTCCAGTAACAGATGAATGGATACAGAAATTGTGGTACATATATACAATAGAATGTTACTCAACTTTTAAAAAAACAGGCATTTGATTCAGTCCTAAAGAGGTGGATGATCCTAGAGCCTATTGTACAGAGTGAAATAAGTCAGAAAGAGAAAGACAAATATTGTATATTAACACATGTGCATGGAATCTAGAAAAATGGTATTGATGAACATATTTTCAGGGCAGCAGTGGAAAACCAGACATAGAAAACAGACTTATGGATATAGTGTGGGAGGGAGAGGGTGGGACAAATTGACAGAGTAGCATTGAAGCATGTACATTACCATATATAAAATAGATAGCCAGTGGGTATTTGCTGTGTGACAAAGGGAGCTCAACCCAGTCCTCTGTGACAACCTAAGGGAGGGGGGGAGGGGGGGAGGGGGCGGGAGATGGGAGAGAGTTTTGAAAAGGAAGAGACATATGTATACCTGTGACTGATTCATGTTGATGTATGGCAGAAACCAGCACAACATTGTAAAGTAAATATCTTCCAAAAAAATTTTTTTAAATAAATAAATAACATTTTTAAAAAAGCACTATTCACCAACTTAATCTGATGTTTATAGAGCATGATAACCAATGAGAGAAAAATACAATTCTTTTCAAGTGTACATGAAATATTTACCCCAAATGAACCATGTTCTCTGTCATGCAACAAAGTCTAACAAATTTAAGAGTATTGAAGTCACATAACAAATGTTGTCTAACCAAAATGGAATCAAGCTAAAAATCTATTGCAAAAAGATATCTGTATCATGAGTATGGATGTCCTCAGAAAATTAAAGCTGGGACAACCATATGACCCAGCAATCCCACTTCTGGGAATGTATCCAAAAGAATTGAAATCAGAACCTCTAAGTGATATCTGTATTCCCATATTCATTGCAATGTTATTTACAATAGTCAAGATAGAAAGACAACCCAAGCATCACAGGTGAATGGATAAACAAAATGTGATGCATACATACAATGGAATATTATTCCACTTAAAAAAGAGGAAATTCTTGTGAAGTAATTAGCCTCCAACTAATAAAAAAAAAAAAAAGAAAAAAAAAGAGGAAATTCTACCATTTGAAACAATATGGATGAACTCTGAGGACATTATGCTAAGTGAAATAAGCCAGTCGTAGAAGGACAAAACACTGAAGGACATATAAGTGACAAACCTCACTTATATGAGGCTTCTAAAATAGTAAAGTTCATAGAGGCAAAGATTATGATATGGATAGCCAGGGACTAAGGGTTAGGGAAAATGGGTGGTAATTTTTCAAAGGGTATTAAAAAATTGGTTATGCAGGACTATTATGAAAACTTTGCACTCAAAAAATTTGAAAACTTAGGTGAAACAGATGAATCCCTTGCAAGACACAAACTATCATTGCCAATACAAAAAGAAATAGATAATATGGGGAACACATGTACACCCATGGTGGATTCAAGTCAATGTATGACAAAACCAATGAAATGTTGTAAAGTAAAATAAATTAATTAATTTTAAAAAAAGAAAAAAAGAAATAGATAATATGAATAGCCATGTATCACTTCAAGAAATTTAAATCATAATTAGAAACATTCCTAAAAAGCACAGAGGAATAGATTTAGAAGATACAAGAAATGTTTAATAAGGAGCTAGAAGATTTAAAGAACAAACAAACACAGATGAACAATACAATGACTGAAGTGAAAAATACACTGGAATAAATCGATAGCAGAAAAACTTAGGCAGAGGAACAAATAAGTGAGCTGGAAGACAGAGTGATGAAAATCACTGCTACAGGACAGAATAAAGCAAAAAGAATGAAAAGAAATGAGGACAACTTCAGAGACATCTGGGACAATCCTAAATGCACAAACATTCACATTATAGAAGTCCCAGAAGGAGAAGAGAAAGAGAAAGAGCCTGAGAAAATATGTGAAGATATTATAGCTGAAAAATACCATCATATGAGAAAGGAAACACTCAAATCCAGGAAGCACAAAGAACCCCATACATGATAAACTCAAGGAGGAACATGCAGAGACACATAGTAATCAAACTGACAAAAATAAAGACAAAGAAAAAATTAAAACAACAAGAGAAAAATAACAAATAACATACAAAATACTCCCTATAAGATTATCAGCTGATTTTTCAGAAGGAAGTCTTTGGGCCAGAAGTCAGTAGCATGATATGTTTAAAGTGATGAAAGGGAAGAATCTACAACCAAGTATATTCTACCCAGCAAGGCTCTCACTCAGATTTGAGGGAGAAATTAAACCTTTGCAGATAAACAACAGCTAAGAGAATTCAGGACAACCAAACAAGCTCTAAAACAAAAGCCAAAGGAACTTTTCTAGGCAAGAAAGTGACCAGCAATGTAAAACAACCTTGTACACATATAGACTGCTATATCAAAAAATTATTGGGGCCAGAAAACCAAAAAAAAAAAAAAAATACAACAGATACACAAAAGAAAAAGCAACCTAAACACAAAACCAAAGATACTAATCAAATCACATGAGAAGATAACAAAAGAAGAAGGGGAGATAAAAGACCTACAAAAACAAATTCAAAACAAGTAACAAAGTGGCAATAAGAACATATATTTTTGGTTGAAGCATTAAATCCATTTACATTTAATATAATTATCAATATATGTTAAATAATAATATATAATCAACATATACTGAAAATTACCTTAAATTTAAATAGATTAAATGCTGCAACCAAAAGCATTTGCCTGCATAGACAGGCAAAAGGACACAAAAACAAGAGCTGTATATATGCTGTCTACAATGGATCCACTTCAGATCTAGGGACACATATAGACTGAAAGAAAGGGGATGAAAAAAGGTATTCCATGCAAATGAAAATAAGGAGAAAGCTGGAGTAGCAATACTCATATGAGACAAAAGTGACTTTAAAATAAAGACTGTTACAAGAGATGAGGAAGGACACTACATAATGATCAAGGGACAAATATAATAAGATATAAAAATTTTAAATGTATATAAACCTCAATATATAAGAAAAAAGCTAACAGCCATAAAAGGGGAAATCAACAATAATAGTGGTGACTTTAACACCCCACAGAAACAAATAGACAGATCATCCAGACAGAAAAATCAATAAAGAAATACAAGCCTTAAATGACACATTAATCAGATGTAATTACTTAATATTTATTGACATTCCACCTCCATCAATCACAATCTTGTTGTGGTGAAGGGGCTTGCAAAACTCAATGAAGCTATGAGACATGCCATGCAGGGCCACCCAAGATGGACAAGTCATAGTGAAGAGTTCTGACAAAATGTGATTCCCTAGAGAAGGAAATGGTAACCTGCTGCAGTACTCTAGACTGGAGAACCCCCATGGACAGTAAGAAAATCCAAAAAGATATGATGCCAGAAGATGAGACCCCTAGTTTGGAAGGTGTCAAATATGCTACTGGAGACAAGCAGAGGGCAATCACAAGTAGCTCGAGAAATAATGAAGTGGATGGGACAAAGCAGAAACAATGCTCAGATGTGGATGTGTCTGGTGGTGAAAGTCTGATGCTGTAAGAACAGTATTGCATAGCAATCTGGAATGTTAAGTCCATGAATCAAAGGAAATTGGATGTGGTCGAGCAGGAGATGGCAAGAGTGAACATCGACATCTTAGGAATCAGTGAACTGAAATGGACAAAAATGGGAGAATTTAATTTAGATGACCATCATATGTACTATGCCCATATCCACTGCATATCCACTATTGGCATAGTATTATGGGCAAGAATTCCTTAGAAGAACTGGAGTAGCCCTCATTGTCAACAAAAGAGCCTGGAAGGCAGTACTTCAGTGCAATATCAGAAACAACAGAATGATCTCAGTTACTTTCCAACACAAACCATTCAACATCACATTAATCCAAGTCTATACTCCAACCACTGATGCTGAAGAAGCTGAACTTGACTGGTTCAATAAAGACTTACAATACCTTCTATCAGTTCAGTTCAGTTCAGTCGCTCGATCGTATCCGACACTTTGCAACCCCATGAACCACAGCACGCCAGGCCTCCCTGTCCATCACCAACTCCCGGAGTTTACTCAAACTCATGTCCATCGAGTCGGTGATGCCATCCAGCCATTTCATCCTCTGTCGTCCCCTTCTCCTCCTGCCCTCAATCTTTCCCAACATCAGGGTCTTTTCCAATGAGTCAACTCTTCACATGAGGTGGCCAGAGTATTGGAATTTCAGCTTCAACATCAGTCCTTCCAATGAACAGCCACGACTGATCTCCTTTAGGTTGGACTGGTTAGATCTCCTCGCAGTCCAAGGGACTCTCAAGAGTCTTCTCCAACACCACAGTTCAAAAACATCAATTCTTCTGCACTCAGCTTTCTTTATACTCCAACTCTCACATCCATACATGACCACTGGAAAAACCATAGCCTTGACCAGATGGACCTTTGTTGGCAAAGTAATGTCTCTGCTTTTTAATATGCT
>NC_057419.1:31642041-31688219 GCF_019320065.1 Cervus canadensis
AACTCTTGAAGCTCAATTCCACCCAATAATGAACCAATCAAAAAATGGGGCAAAGAACTAAACAGACATTTCTCCAAAGAAGACATACAGATGGCTAACAAACACATGAAAAGATGCTCAACATCACTCATTATCAGAGAAATGCAAATCAAAACCACAATGAGGTATCATTACACGCCAGTCAGGATGGCTGCTATCCAAAAGTCTACAAGCAATAATGCTGGAGAGGGTGTGGAGAAAAGGGAACCCTCTTACACTGTTGGTGGGAATGCAAACTAGTACAGCCACTATGGAGAACAGTGTGGAGATTCCTTAAAAAACTGGAAATAGAACTGCCATATGACCCGGCAATCCCACTTTGGATACACCTGAGAGAAACAGATCTGCAGAGACCGTGCACCCAATGTTCATCACAGCACTGTTTATATAGCCCGGGACTGGTAGGCCCATAGACGCCATCGCAGAATGAAGATAAGGAAAGCTGTGGTAATCTACACCATGGGAATTATTCTCAGGCCATTATAAAAGAATTCATTTATTGAACCAGTTTCTTAGATGAGATGGATAACTGAGACCCATTTACACGAGTGAAGTAGCCGAAAGAATTAAGAACATTACAGGCATACTACCACTATATTCATGGAATTTAGAAAGATGGTACGAAACCCTTTATGCAAAACGAAAAAAAAGGACACAGAGTATTCAAACAGTGGAACTCTGTGGGGATGGGAGGGTGGGATGTTCGCGAAAAGAACAGCATGTATACATCTTGGTGAAACAGTCACAGCCCAGGTGGGATGCATGAGACAAGTGCTCGGGGTGGTGCACTGGAGCCCAGAGGAATCGGGTGGAGAGGGAGGTGGGAGGGGGGATTGGGATGGGGAATACGTGTAAATCTATTGCTGATTCATGTCAATGTATGACAAAACCCACTGAAAAAATAAAAAAGAAAAAAAAAATAAGGGAAGCAAAAGGCAAGGAAGAAAAGGAAAGATATACCCAACTGAATGCAGAGTTTCAGAAAATAGCAAGAAGAGATAAGAAAGCCATCTTAAATGAACAATGCAAAGAAATAGAGGGGGAAATAGAATGGGAAAGACTATAGATGTCTTCAAAAGAATTGGAGATATCAAGGAAATTTTTCATAAAGAATAGAAATGGTGAGAACATAACAGAAACAGAAGAGGTTAAGAAGAAGTAGCAAGAATACACAGAAGAACTACAAAAAAAAAAAAAAAACCGGCCTCAATGACCCAGATAACCATGATGGTGTGGTCACTCACCTAGAGCCAGACATCCTGGAGTGTGAAGTCAAGTGGGCCCTAGGAAGCATTACTAAGAACAAAGCTATTGAAGGGGATGGAATTGCAGCTGAGCTGTTGAAATTCTAAAAGATAATGCTGTTAAAGTGCTGCACTCAATATGCCAGCAAAGTTGAGAAACTCAGCAATGACCACAACACTGGGAAACGTCCATTTTCATTCCAATCCCAAAGAAAGGCAATTCTAAAGAATGTTCAAGCTACCATACAATTGCACTCATCTCACATGCTAGCAAAGGAATGCTCAAAATTCTCCAAACCAGGCTTCAACAGTACATGAACTGAGAATTTCCAGATGTTCAGGCTGGATTTCAAAAAGGCAGAGGAATCAGAAATCAAATTGTCAACCTCCACTGGATCATAGGCAAATCAATCTACTCTGTTTCATTTACTATGCTAAAGATTTTGACATTTTGTATCACAACAAATTGGAAAATTGTTAAAGAGATGGGAATGCCAGACCACCTTACCTGCCTCCTGAGAATCCTGTTTGCATGTCAGGAAGCAACAGGTAGAACAGTACATGGAACAACTAACTGGTTCCAAATTGGGAAAGGAGTACAACAAGCCTGTATATTATCACCCTGCTTATTTAACTTATATGCAGAGTACATCATGCAAAATGCCAGGCTGGATGAAGCACAAGCTGGAATCAAGATTGTAGGGAGAAATATCAACAAGCTGATATGCAGATGATACCACTCTAATGTCAGTAAGTGAAGAGGAACTAAAGGACCTACTGATGAGGGTGAAAGAGGAGAGTGAAAAGACTGGCTTGAAACTCAACACTCAAAAAAGTAAGATCTTGGCATCTGGTTCCATCAGTTCATGGCAACTAGAAGGGCAAAATGCAGAAGCAGTGACAAATTTTATTTTCTTTGGCTCCAAAATCACTGCAGACAGTGACTGCAGCCATGAAGTTAAAGGACACTTGTTCCTTGGAAGGAAAGCTTTGTCACTGTAATAAAAAAAAAAAATAGAGACATCACTTTGCTGACAAGGGTCAATATAATCAAAACTATAATTTTTCCATTTGTTATGTACAGATGTGACAGTTGGTCCATAAGGAAGTCTGAGTGCTGAAGAGTTGATACTTCTGATTCTGGTGAGAGTCCCTTGGACTGCAAGATCAAAATGGTCAATCCTAAAGGAAATCAACTCTGACAATTTATTGCATGGATTGATATTGAAGCTGAAGCTCCATTACTTTGGCCACCTGATGAGAAGAGCTGATTCATTGGAAAAGCCCTGATGCTGGAAAGATTGAAGGCAAAAGGAAAAGGAGGTAGCAGAGGATGAGATGGTTAGATAGCATCAAAGACTCAGTGGACATGAGTTTGAGCAAACTACAGGAGATAGTGAAGGACAGAAAAGCTTAGCATGCTACAGTTCATGGGGTCACAAAGAGATTGGCATAGTGACTAATAATAACACCAATAGGACATTCCATCAAACCACCACAGTATTGTAAAGTAACTAGCCTCCAATTAAAACAAATAAATTAATTTTTAAAAATAAATAACAGTCTAAGTAAACAAGTAATAAATTTATATTATCTCAAATTTAAAAAAAAGAAACAGAATACACTTTATTCTCAAGTGCACATGGAATATTCTCCATTTTCAGGATAGATCACATCTTAGCCCACAAAGAAAGATTCAGTAAACATAGGAAAATTGAAACCATATCAAGCATCTTTTCTGATGACAATGTTATAACATTGTAAATCAATTACAGGGGGAAAAGTTTAAAAGCACAATCGTACAAATTGGGAAATTATTTGTTCTAGTTCTGTGAAAAATCCCATTGGTAATTTGATAGGGACTGCTTTGAATCTGTAGATTGCTTTGGGTAGTATAGTCGTTTTCACAGCATTGATTCTCCAATTCAAAAACATGATATAACTCTCCATCCGTTGGGGTTTTGTTTCACAAAGGCCTTAACAGTTTTCTGCTTACAGGTCTTCTGTCCTCTTAGGTAGGTTTATTCCTAGGAATTTTATTCTTTTTGTTTCAATTGTGAGTGGGATTGCTTCCTTAATTTCTCTAAAAGATTTTTTTGTTGTTAGTTTATAGGAATGCAGGGTATTTCTGTGTATTAATTTTGTATCCCATGATTTTACTAAATTCATTTATTAGCTCTAGTAATTTTCTGGTGGCATTTTTAAGGTTTTCAACATGATACCTGCAAACAATGAGAATCTTTACTTCTTTTCTAATCTGAATTCCTTTCGTTCTTTTCCTTCTCTGATTGTCATGGCAAAGAATTCCAAAACTATGTTGAATAATAGTGGCAAGAATGGGCACCCTTGCCTTGTTTCTGATTTTAGAGAAAATACTTTCCATTTTCACCAAGGAGAATAATGTTTGCTGTGGGTTTGTTGTATATGAACTTTATTATGTGAGGTAGTTTCCTTTTATGCCCATTTTCTACAGTTTTTATCATAAATAGGTGTTGAATTTTGTCAAAAGTTTTTTCTGCATATTTTGAGATGATCACATGATTTTTATCTTTCACTTTGTTGATAAGGTGTATCACATTTATTGATTTGCATATATTGAAAAATCCATGATTTCCTGGGATAAATCCCACTTGATTAGAGTGTGTGAGTCTTTTAATGTTGTGTTTGATTCTGTTTGCTAGTATTTTGTTTAAAATTTTTGTATTTTTATTCATCAGTGATATTGGCATATAATTTTCTTTTTTTGTGATATTGTCATCTGATTTTGGTTCAGGGTGGTAGTGGCCTGGTACAATGAGTTTGGAATTTATTGGAAGAGTTTGAGAAAGATAGGTGTTAGCTCTTCTTTAAATTCTTGATAGAATTCACCTGTGAAACCATCTGGCCCTGGGCTTCTGTTTGTTGGATTTTTTAATCTCAGTTTCATTTTCTGTGCTTGTGATTGGTCTGCTCCAGATTCCTATTTCTACATCACTCATTATTGGAATGTTGTACTTATCTAAGAATTTATCCATTTCTTCCAAATTGTCCATTTTAGAGGCATATGGATTCTTGTAATAGTCTCTTATGGTCCTTTGTATTTTTCCATTGTTCTATAGTAACTTTTCCCTTTCCATTTCTAATTTTATTAATTTAAGTATTCTCCCTTTTTTTCTTCATGAGTCTAGCTAATGGTTTTTGTTTATCTTCTCAAAAAACCAGCTTTTCATTCTATTTATCTTTCCTACTACTTTCTTTATTTTTTTTCCATTTATTTATGCTCTGATATTTATTATTTCTTTCCTTCTACTAAGTGTATGGGGAGGACTTTGTTCATCTGTTCCTAGTTGCTTTAGTTGTAAAGTTAGGTAGTTTATTTGATGTTTTTCTTATTTCATGAGGTAGGATTGTATTACTATAAACTTCCATTTTAGAACTGCTTTTGCTATATCCCATATGTTTTAGGTCATCATGTTTTCACAGAACTGGAATAAAAAATTTTACAATTTTTATGGAAACACAAAAGACCCCAGATAGCCAAAGCAATCATGACAGAAAAAAATAGAATCAACCTTCTTGATGGCAGACTATACTAAAAGCTATAGTCATCAAGATAGTATGGTATTAGCACAAAAGCAGAAATATAGATCAATGGAATGAGACAGAAAGCCCAGAGATATACCCACACACCTATGGGCACCTTATCTTTGACAGAGGCAGAATATACAATGGAGAAAAGAGAGCCTCAATGAGTGGTGCTAGGAAAACTGGACAACTACAGGTAAAGGAATGAAATTAGAACACTTCTTAACAAAACACACAAAAATAAGCTCAAAATGGATCAAAGACTTAAATGTAAGACAAGAAATTGTAAAACTGATAGAGGAAAACAGGCAGAACACTCTTTGACATGAATTGCAACAAGATTCTCTTTGATCCACCTTATAGAGTAAGAGTAATAAAACAAAAATTTTAAAAATGGGACCTAACTAAACTTAAAAACTTTAAAAAAAAAAAAAAACTTTAAACAGAAAAGAAAACTATGATCAGGATGAAATAACAATCCTCAGAATGGAAGAAAATAATTGCAAATGGAGTGATTGACAAAGGATTAATCTCATGCAGTGCAACATCAGAAAAACAAACAACCCAATCAAAAAATTGGCAGAGGATCTAAACAGGCATTTCTCCAAAGACATACAGATGGCCAATAAACACATGAAAAGATGCTCAATATCACTCATTATTGTGTTGTTTAGTTGCCCAGTCATGTCTAACTCTTTGCCACCCCATGGACTGCAGCATGCCAGGCCTCCCTGTCCCTCTCTATCTCCCAAAGTTTGCCCAAGTTCATGCCCATTACATTAGTGATGCCATCCAGCCATATCATTCTCTGACACCCTCTTCTCCTTCTGCCCTCAATCTTTCCCAGTATCAGGGACTTTTCCAATGAGTCATCTGTTCACATCAGATGACCAAAATACTGGAGCTCCAGCTTCAGCATCAGCAACAGTCCTTCCAGTGAATAGTCAGGGCTGATTTTCCTTAAGATTTGACTGGTTTGATCTCCTTGCTGTCCGAGGGATTCTCAGGAGTCTTCTCCAGCACTGCAGTTTGTAGGAATCAATTCTTCAGTGTTCTTCCTTCTTTATGGTCTAGTTCACACAACCACTGGGAAGACCATAACCTTAACTATAGAGACCTTTGTCAGTAGAGTAACGTTTCTGATTTTCAACACAGTGTTTAGGTTTGTCAAAGATTTCCTGCCAAGAAGCAATCATCTTCTGATTTCATGGCTGCAGTCACCATCCACAGTGATTTTAGAGCCCAAGAGGAGGAAATCTGTCACTACTTTCACCTTTTCCCCTTCTATGTGCATGAGTAATGGGACTGGATGCCATTATCTTAGTTTTGTTTTGTTTTGTTTTTTAATATTTAGTTTTAAGCTGGCTCTTTGACTCTCTTCTTTCACCCTCCTCAAGAGACTCTTTAGTTCCTCTTCACTTTCTGCCATTAGAGTGATATCATCTGCATATCTGAGGTTATTGATGTTCCTCCCGCCTATCTTGATTCCAGCTTGTAACTCATCCAGCCCAGCATTTCTCATGATGTACTCAGCATATAGTTTAAACAAACAGGGTGACAGCAGACAACCCTGTTGTACTCCTTTCTCAATCACGAACTAATCAGTTGTTTCTTTCAGGGATCTAACTGTTGCTTCTTGACCTGCATACAGGTTTCTCAGGAGACAGGTAAGATGGCCTGGTATTCCCATCTCTTCAAGAGCTTTCCACAGATTGTTATGATCCACACAGTCAAAGGCTTTAGTGTAGTCAATGAAACAGAAGTAGGTGTTTTTATGGAATTCCCTAGCTTTCTCTATGATCCAGCAAATGTTGGCAATCTGATCTCTAGTTCCTTTTCATTTTCTAAGCCCATCTTGGACATCTGGACATGCTTGGTTTGCATAATGCTGAAGCCTAGCATGCAAGATTTTAAGCATGTCTTTACCAGCATGGGAGATGAGTGCAACTGTCTGATGGTTAGCACATTCTTTGGAAACTGGGATGATGATTAACTTTTTCCAGTCCTGTGGCCACTGCTGGGTCTCCAGATTTGTTGACATATTGAATGCAGCACCTTGATGGCATCATCCTTTAGGGCTCTGAATAGTTCTACTGGAATTCCATCGCATCCACTAGCTTTATTAACAGCAGTGCTTCCTAAGGCCCACTTCACCTTGCTCTCCAGAATGTCTGGCTCTGGGTGACTAACCACACCATCATAGTAATCTGGTTCATTAAGATCTTTTTTGTGCAGTTCTTCCGTGTATTCTTTCCATCCCTTCTTGATCTCTTTAGCGTCTACTAGGTGTCTACTGTTGTTGTACTTTATTGTGCCCATCTTTGTATGAAATGTTCCCTTGACATCTCCAATTTTTCTGAAGAGGTCTCTAGTCTTTCCCCTTCCATTGTTTTCTTCTAGTTCTATGCTCTATTCATTGAAGAAGGCCTTCTTGTCTCTCTGTGCTGTTTTTTGGAACTCTGCTTTTAGTTGGATGTAGCTTTACCTTTCTCCCTTGCTTTTCCTGTCTCTTCATTCTTCAGCTATTTATAAAGCCTCCTCATATAACCACTTTGCCTTCTTGCTTTTCTTTTTCATTGGGATGGTTTTGTTCACTGTGTCCTGTACAATATCATGGACCTCCATCCATAGTTTCTCAGGCACACTGTTAACCAGGTCTAATCCCTTGAATCTACTCATTATCTCCACTGCATATTCATAGGGGATTTGACTTAAGTTGTACCTGGCTGGCTTAGTGGTTTTCCCAACATTCTTTAGTTTAAGCCTGAATTTTGCTATAAGACACTGATGATCTGAGCCACAGTCAACTCCAGGTCTTGTTCTGGCTGACTGTATACAGCTTCTCCATCTTTGGCTACAAAGAATGTAATCAATTTGATTTCGGTATTGACCATTTGGTGAAGTCCATGTGTAAAGTCATCTCTTGTGTTATGAAAAAGGATATTTGCTAATACTAGTGCATTCTCTTGGCAGAATTCAGTTAGCCTTTGCCATGCTTCATTTTGTTCTCCAAGGCCGAACTTGTCGATTACTCCAGGTATCTCTTGACTTCCTACTTTTGCATTACAATCCCCAGTGATGAATATAACACCGTGTGTGTGTGTGTGTGTGTGTGTGTGTGTTAGTTCTAGAAGGTCTTCTAGGCCTTCATAGAACTGATCAACTTCAGCTTCTTCAGCATCTGTGGTAGGGGCATAGACTTGAATTTCTGTGATGTTGAATGGCTTGCCTTGGAAATGAACTGTGATCATTCTGTCATTTTTGAGGTTGCATCCAAGTGCTGCATTTCAGACTCTTTTGTGGATTATGAGGGCTACTACATTTCTTCCATGGAATTCTTGCCCACAATAGTTGATATAATGGTCATCTGAATTAAATTCTCCCATTCCCATCCATTTTAGTTCACTGATTCCTTAGATGTTGGTGTTTATTCTACCATTTCCTGCTTGACCAGTTCCAATTTACCTTAATTCATGAACCTAACATTCCAGGTTCCTATGTAATACTGTTCTTTGAAGCATTGGATTTTACTTTCATCACCAGACACATCCACAACAGAGTGTCATTTCTGCTTTAGCCCAGCTGCTTCATTCTTTCCGGGGCTATTAGTAGTTGTCCTCTGTACTTCGCCAGTAGCATACTGGACAGCTTCAGACCTGGGGGACTCATTTTTCAGTGCCATATATTTTTCTCCTTTAATGCAGTTCAAGAGGATCTCATGGCAAGTATACTAGAGTGGTTTGCCATTCCCTCCTGCAGTAGATCACATTTTGTCAGAACTCTCTGCTATGACCCATCCATCTTGGGTGGCCCAAAAAGGCATGGTTCATAGCTTCATTGAGTTACACAAGCCCCTTCTCCCTGACAAGGCAGGAACTGTGAAGGGGATCCTTGTAGCAAGATCCTCTTTGACCCACTTCATAGAGTAATAGTAATAAAAACAAAATTTAAAAAATGGGACCTAACTAAATTTAAAAGCTTTGAACAGGAAATAAAACTATGAAAAAGATGAAAAGACAATCCTCAGAATAGAAGAAAATAATTACAAATGGAGCAATTGACAAAGGATTAATCTCCAAAATATACAAGCAGCTCATGCAGCACAATATCAGAAAAACAACCCAATCAAAAAATTGGGAGAGGATCTAAACAGACATTTCTCCAAAGAAGACATACAGATGGCAAATAAACACTTGAAAAGATGCTCAACATTATTCATTGTTAGAGAAATGCAAATTAAAACAATAATGAAGTATCACCTCACACAAGTCAGAATGGTCATCATCAAGAAACCTACAAACAATAAATTCTAGAGAGAATATGAAGAAAAGGGAACCATCTTTCACTATTGGGGATGTAAATTAATAAACCCATTATGGAAAACAGTATAAAGATTCCTTTAAAATCTAGGGATAAAACTACCATATGACCCAGCAATCCCATGACTGGGCATATACCCTGAGAAAATCATAATTCAAAAAGACACATGTACCCCAGTGTTCATTGCTGCACAATTTACAATAGCCAGGACGTGAAAGCATTCTAGATGTCCACCAACACATGAATGGATAAAGAAGTTGTGATACATGCATAGAATATATATTACTCAGCCATGGAAAGGAATGAATTTGAATCAAGTTTAGTGAGATGGATGAACCTAAAGCCTGTTATACAGAGTCAAGTAAGCCAGAAAGAAAAAATCAAATATTATATATTAACACACACACATGGTATATACAAAAATGTTACTGATGAACTTATTTGCAGAGGATAAATAGAGACACAGGTGTAGAATACTGACTTGTGGACACAGTGGAAGAAGGAGAGGGTTGGACAAATTGAGAGAATAGCATTAACATATACACACTACCATGTGTGAAATAGATAGCTAGTGATAAGTGGCTATATTACACAGGGAGCTCATCCCAGTGCTCTGTGTTGACCTAGAGGTGGGTGGGGATGGGGGTGAGAGGGAGGTTCAAGAAGGAGAGCATATATATATAGATATATACATATATATATATAGATATATACACACACTTATACTTAATTCACACAATTCTACGCCAGAAACCAACACAACATTGCAAAGCAATTATCTTCCAATTTAAAAAATACATAAAGGCTAAACTAATTATATGTAACAAAACACCCAGTGGATTCATAAAGAAATCAAACAAGAATCAAAAAACACCTAGAGGCAAACAACAACGAAAACACAATGATCCAAAACCTGTCAAAAGAAGCAAATACAGTTTTAAGAGGGAAGCTTATGGCAATATAATCTTACATCAGGAAACAAGAAAAATTTCAAATAAACAAGCTAATCTTATACCTAAAGCGACTAGACAAAGAAGCATGAATAAAACCCAAAGTTAGTAGAAGGAAAGCAATCATAAAGATCAGAAGAGAAATAAGTGAAATAAAGATAAGGAAAACATTAGCAAAGATCAATGAAACTAAAAGCTGGTCCTTTGAGAAGATAAATAAAATTGATAAACCTTTAGTCAGACTCATCAAGAGAAAAAAGAGAGGGCTAAAATGAATACAATGAGAAATGAAAAAGGAGAAGTTACAACGGACACCATAGGAATACAAAGGATCGTAAAAGACTGCTAGAAGAAACTATATGCCAATAAAATGAACAGCGTAGAAGAAATGGACAAATTCTTAGAAAGGCAAAACATTCTAAGACTGAAACAGGAATAAAGAGAAAAATGGACAGTTCAGTTCAGTTCGGTTCAGTTTAGTCGCCCAGTCGTGTCCTACTCTTTGCGACCCCATGAACCACAGCACGCCAGGTCTCCCTGCCGATAACCAACTGCCAGAGTCTACCCAAACCCATGTCCACTGAGTCAGTGATGCCATCCAACCATCTCATCCCTTGTCATCCTCTTCTCCTCCTGCCTTCAATCTTTCCCAGCTTTGGGGTCTTTTCAAATGAGTCAACTCTTCGCATCAGGTGGCTAAAGTACTGGAGTTTCAGCTTCAGCGTCACTCCTTCCAATGAACACCCAGGACTGATCTCCCTTAGTATGGACTGGTAGGATGTCCTTGCAGTCCAAGGGACTCTCAAGAGTCTTCTCCAACACCATGGTTCAAAAGCATCAATTCTTTGGCGCTCAGCTTTCTTTATAGTCCAACTCTCACATCCATACATGACCACTGTAAAAACCATAGCCTTGAATAGACGGACCTTTGTTGACAAAGTAATGTCTCCACTTTTTAATATGCTGTCTAGGTTGGTCATAACTTTCCTTCCAAGGAGTAAGCAACTTTTAATTTCATGGCTGCAATCACCATCTGCAGTGATTTTGAAGCCCAGAAAAATAAAATCAAACACTGTTTCCACTGTTTCCCCATCTATTTGCCATGAAGTGTTGGGACTGGATGCCATGACCTCAGTTTTCTGAATGTTGAGCTATAAGCCAACTTTTTCACTCTCATCTTTCACTTTTATCAAGAGGCTCTTTAGTTCTTCTTCACTTTCTGCCAAAAGGATGGTGTCATCTGCATACTTGAGGTTATTGATATTTCTCCCGGCAATCTTGATTCCACCTTGTGCTTCCTCCAGCCCAGCGTTTCTCATGATGTACTCTGCATAGAAGTTAAATAGGCAGGGTGACAATATACAGCCTTGACGTACTCCTTTTCCTATTTGGAATCAGTCTGTTGCTCCATGTCCAGTTTTAACTGTTGCTTCCTGACCTGCATACAGGTTTCTCAAGAGGCAGGTCAGGTGGTCTGGTATTCCCATCTCTTTCAGAATTTTCCACAGTTTCTTGTGATCCACACAGTCAAAGGCTTTGGGGTAGTCAATAAAGCAGAACTGTCTTGAACTGTCTGGAACTGTCTTGCTTTTTCGATGATCCAGCGGATGTTGGCAATTTGATCTCTGGTTCCTTTGCCTTTTCTAAATCCATCTTGAACATCTGAAGTTCACGGTTCATGTATTGCTGAAGCCTGGCTTGGAGAATTTTGAGCATTACTTTGCTAGCGTGTGAGATGAGTGCAGTTGTGCGGCAGTTTGAGCATTCTTTGGCATTGCCTTTCTTTGGGATTGGAATGAAAACTGACCTTTTCCAGTCCTGTGGCCACTGCTGAGTTTTCCAAATTTGCTGGCATATTGAATGCAGGATTTTCACAGCATCTTTGAGGATTTCAAATAGCTCAACTGGAATTCCATCACCTCCACTAGTTTTGTTTGTAGTGATGCTTCCTAAGGCCCACTTGACTTTACATCCCAGGATGTCTGGCTCTAGGTGAGTGTGAGTGATCACACCATCATGATTATCTGGGTTGTGAAGATCTTTTTTGTACACTTCTGTGTATTCTTGCCACCTTTTCTTAATATCTTCTGCTTCTGTTAGGTCCATACAATTTCTGTCCTTTATTGAGCCCATCTTTACATGAAATGTTCCCTTGGTATCTCTAATTTTCTTGAAGAGATCTCTAGTCTTTCCCATTCTAATATTTTCCTCAATTTCTTTGCATTGATCACTGAGGAAGGTTTTCTTATCTCTCCTTGCTATTCTTAGGAACTCTGCATTCAAATGGGTATGTCTTTCCTTTTCTCCTTTGCTTTTCACTTCCCTTCTTTTCACAGCTATTTGTAAAGCCTCCTCAGACAGCAATTTTGCTTTTTGCATTTCTTCTTCTTGAGGATGGTCTTGATTCCTGTCTCCTGTACAATGTCACGAACCTCCATCCATAGTTCATCAGGCACTCTGTCTATCAGATCTAGTCCCTTAAATCTATTTCTCACTTCCACTGTATAGTCATAAAGGATTTGATTTAGGTCATAGCTGAATGGTCTAGTGGTTTTCCCCACTTTCTTCAATTTAAACATGAACAGACTAATAGCAAATACTGAAATTGAACCTGTGATTAATAAACTTCCAACAAACATAAATCCAGGACCTGATGGCTTCACAGGCAAATTCTTTGAAACATTTAGAAAAGAGTTAACACCTATATATTTCTGAAATTTAAATTTCAGAGAAATAAACATCACAAGTTCATTCTATGAGGCCACCATCACCTTGATAACAAAACCTGATGATGATATCACAGAAATTTATAAGCTAATATCTCTGATGAACATAGATGCATAAATCCTCAACAAAATACTAGCAAACAGAATCCAAAACACATTAAAAGGATCATACACCATGATCTAGTGGGATTTATCCTGGTGATTAAAGATTCTTCAGTATATGGAAATCAATCAGTATGATACACTATATTAAGAAATTGATGAATAAAACCCATAAGATCATCTCAGTAGATGCAGAAAAAGGTATTGACAAAATTCAACACTGACCTATGATAAAAGCTTTCTTGAAAGTGGCCATAAAGGGAACTTCAACATAATAAAGGCCATATGCAATAAACCCACAGTAAAGATTATTCTCAGTGGTGAAAACCTGAAAGCATTTCTTTAATATCAAGAACAAGACAAGGATGTACACTCTCATCACTATTATTCAACATAGTTTTGGAAGTCCTAACCATGCAATTAGAGAAGAAAAGAAATAAAAGGCATCCAAATTGGAAAAGAAGTACAGCTCTCACAGTTTGCAGATGACATGATACTATATGTAGAAAATCCCAAAGATGCTACCATAAAACTACTAGATCATATCAAAAATCTTGGTAAAGTTTCAGGATACAAAATTAATACACAGATGCATTCCTATACACTAGCACTGAAAGAGGAGAGAGATTAAGAAAACAATCCCATTTACCATTGCATCAAAAAAGCAAAATACCTAGGAATAAACCTCCTTAAGGAGACAGAAGATCTGTGCTCCAAAAACTGTAAGATGCTGGTGAAAGAAACTGAAGTAGACACAAATAGATGGAATGATATATCATGTTCATGAATTGGAAGAATCAATATTGTCAAAATGACCATACTATCCAAAGCAATTTACAGATTCAATGTCATCCCTATATGATTACCAATAGCATTTTTCACACAATTGAAGCAAAAAGCTTTACAATTCGTGTGAAAACACAAAAGATCCAAAATAGCCAAAGCAATCTTGAGGAAAAAAACTGGAGTTGGATGTATTAGGTGCTCTGGTTTCAGACTATACTAGAAAGCTACTGTTAGCAAAACAGTGTGGTACTGGTGCAAAAGAGAAATATAATTCAGTGGAACAGATAGAATGTCCAGAGATAAACTGACAGACCTATGAACAACTAATCTATGACAAATGAGGCAAGCATATAAAATGGAGAAAATATAGTCTCTTCAATAAGTGGAGCTGGAAAAACTGGACAGCTACCTGCAAAATAATGAAATTAGAACACTCAAACTCAAAATAGATTAAAGACCTAAATATAAGGCCAGACACTATAAAACTCTTAGAGAAAAACATAGATGGAACACTCTTTCACATAAATCTCAAGACCTTTTTTGATCCACCTCCTTGAATAATGGAAATAATAATGAAAATAAACAAATGAGGTCTAATAACACTTAAAAGGTTTTGCACAGCAAATGAAACCATAAAAAAAAGATAACCCTCAGAATGGGAGAAAATATTTGCAAATGAAGCAAATGACAATGGATTAATCTCCAATATGAATAAACAGTTCATGCAGCTCAATATCAAGAAAACAAACAACATAATCAAAAACTGGACAGAAGATCTAAATGCATATTTCTCCAAAGAAGACATACAGATAGCCAAGAAGGACATGAAAAGATGCTAAACCTCACTAATTATTAGAGGAAATGCAAATCAAAACTTCAAAGAAAATTCCAGGCCCAGATGGTTTCACTTGTGAGTTCTACTGAACATCTAAGGAAGAAATAATACCAATTCTACACAAAACTTCCAGAAAATTTAAGAGAGGAAAGGACTCTTTCCAACTGATTTCATGAGTTTAGAATTACTCTAAAAGGGAAACTAGACATAGATATTACAAGAAAGAAAACCATATACCAGTATCCTTCATGAACATAGTCACAGAAACTTGTAACCAAATTTTAGCAAAGTGAACTTAGCAATATATAAAAATGATAATAATATATCATGTATCATGGCCTATCAGGGCTTATCATCTTGGGAATGTGAGACTCATTCAACATTTGAAAATCGATGTAATTCTTTATGCCAATATACTAAAAAAGTTGCATTTATGATATCAAAGATTCATAAGAAGCATTTCACAAAATTCACCCATTCATAATTTTAAAATACCTCTTTCAAGAAAGCAGTTCAAAGAAACTTTCCTATTCTGATAAAATTGAAGTTGTTCAGTCCTGTCCAACTCTTTGCGACCCCATGGACTGTAGACTACCAGGCTCCTCCAGCCATGGAATTTTCCATGCAAGAGCACTGGAGTGCGTTACTATTTCCTTCTCCAGGGGATCATCCTGAACCAGGGATCGAACCCAGGCTTCCCACATTACAGGCAGATGCTTTACTATCTCAGCCACCAGGGAAAGTATAAAGGACCTCTACAAAAAACATAAAGCCAGAATTATGTATTACTGTGGTAGACTTCTCCCTAAAACTGTAAACAAGGTAAAGATATCTGTTCTTATCACTCCATTTAACGTCATACTGGAAGACCTAGACAATACAGTAAAGCAAAAGGAAATGAAATATTTTCTATGAAGAAAATCTCAAGGAATCTGCAGCTAAAGTTGCTAGTGGAATTAATAACACAGTTTAGCAAGGTTTCAGGATGCAAGATCAATATACAAAAATCAACTGTATTTCCACACACCATCAATGAAAAGCATAATTTATTAAATTTTTATTGGAATATAGTTGATTTTCAGTGTTGTGTTAGTTTCTCCTGTATAGCAAAGTGAATCAGTTATACATTTACATATATTCACTCTTTTTTAGGTTTTTCCAATACTGATCATTATAGAGTATTGAAAAGATATCCCTGTGCTATACATGTTCATGCATGCCTGACTCTTTGTGACCTCCATGTACTGTAGCCCACCAGGCTCCTCTGTCCATGGAATTTTTCAAGCAAGAATACTGGAGCAGGTTGCCATTTTCTACTCCAAGGGATCTTCCCAACCCAGGAACTGAACCCATGTTTCTTGCATCTCTTGTATTGGCAGGCAGATTCTTTACCAGTAGTGGCACCAGGGAAGCCCAGGTTCTAGTTTTGTACTATACACTAGGTACTTATTATTCATCTATTTCATATTATATAATGTGTACATGAAAATCCTAATTGCCCAATTTATCCCTTCCATCAAAAAGGTATAATTTCAAATGCTATTTATAACATGAAAATGTATACTTAAGTGAAAATCTCATAGAATATATGCTGAATCTCTATGCTTAAAAAAAAGAAATACTTCTGACAGAGATAAGCCCAAATACATGCAGGGGGAAATAGTGTCAAAGGATTAGAAAACTACATTTTCAACATATCACATCTCCCCAAATCTATCTATAAGATTCAATATAAGATCCAATCAAAATCTCAACAGGACTTTTTTTTTTTTTGTAAAATTCAACAAACTGGGTTTAAAATTTATGTGTCATGGTGGTTTAGTAACTAAGCCGTGTCCGACTCTTGTGATTCCATGGACTATAGCCTGCTAGGCTCCTCTGTCCATGGGATTTTCCAGGCAAGAATACTGGAGTGGATTGCCATTTCCTTCTCTAGGGATCTTCCCAATCCAGGAATCGAACCCAGGTCTCTTGCATTGCTGGCAGATTCTTTACCAACTGAGCTATGAGGGAAGCCCAAAAAATTTATGTGTAAAAGTAAAGAAATTAGAATACCAAATGCAGTTTCAAAATAGAAAACAACAGCTGAGAGATTCACAATACTTGATTTCAAGATTTACAATACAGCTATATTAATCATAAGAGTGTTGTATTAGAGAAAGAATAGACATATTGATCAATAAAACAAAATAGAGTCCAGGAATATATCCACATATATGGTCACTTGAATTTTCACAAAGGTTAAAGGCAATGAAATGGAGAAGGATAACCTTTCAATAATTGGTATTTGAATTATCAATGCATTCTTCACACCTTATTAAAAACTAAAAATGGATTGTAGACCTAAATTTTAAACATAATCATCTAGAAGAAAACATAAGAGAAAATGTTATGACCTTTGTTAGGCAAAGATATTAGATGCAACACCAAAAGGACATTGTATTAATTTTTTATATACTATACCTCATTAAATGTTAAAAACTTCTGGTCTCTGAAAGATACTACTTAGAAAATAAAAACACTATTTCTCAGAATAACATATTTACCAAGTATGTATCTGACACCTTTCAGTATCATATCTTTTTGCCTTTTCATACTGTTCATGGGGTTCTCATGGCAAGATTACTGAAGTAGTATGCCATTCCCTTCTCCAGTGGACCACGTTTTGTCAGAACTCTCCACCATGACTCATCCATCTTGGGTGGCCCTATAAGGCATGGCTCATAGTTTCATTGAGTTAGACAAGGCTGTGGTCCATGTGATCAGTTTCATTAGTTTTCTGTGACTGTAGTTTTCATTCTGTCTCCCCTCTGACTGATAAGGATAAGAGGCTTATGTAAGCTTCCTGTTGGGAGACACTGACTGGGGAGGGGTGCGTGTGCACTCATCTCACATGCTAGCAAAGTAATGCACAAAATTCTCCAAGCCAGTCTTCAACAGTACGTGAACTGTGAACTTCCTGTGTTCAAACTGGATTTAGAAAAGGCAGAGGAAACAGAGATCAAACTGCCAACATCTGTTGGATCATCAAAAAAGCAAGAGAATACTAGAAAAACATCTGCCTCTGCTTTATTAATTATGTCAAAGCCTTTGGCTGTGTAGATTACAATAAACTGTGGAAAATTCTTCAAGAGAGTTGGGAATACCATACCACCTTACCTGCTTCCTGAGAAATCTGTATGCAGGCAAAGAAGCAACAGTTAGAACTGGACATGGAAAAACAGACTGGTTCCAAATTGGGAAAGGAGTATGTCAAGGCTGTATATTGTTTGTAACCCTGCTTATTTAACTTATAGGCAGAGTACATCATGCAAAATGCCAGACTGGATGAAGCGCAAGCTGGAATCAAGATTCCTGGGAGAAATATCAATAACCTCAGACACGCAGATGACACCACCCTTATAGCAGAAATCAAAGAAGAACTAAAGAGCCTCTTGATGAAAGTGAAAGAGGAGAATGAAAAAGCTGGCTTAAAACTCAACATTCAAAAAATGAAGATCATGGCATCCGGTCCCATCACTTCATGGCAAATAGATGGGGAAACAATGGAAACAGTGACAGACTTTATTTTCTTCGGCTCCAAAATCATTGCAGATGGTGGCTGCAGCCATGAAACTACTTTGCCAACAAAGGTCCATCTAGTCAAAGTTACGATTTTTTTAGTAGTCATGTATGGATGTGAGAGTTGGACTATAAAGAAAGCTGAACACCGAAGAATTGGTGCTTTTGAACTGTGGTGTTGGAGAAGACTCTTGAGAGTCCCTTGGACTGCAAGGACATCCAACCAGTCCATTCTAAAGGAAATCAGTCCTGAATATTCATTGGAAGGAATGATGTTGAAGCTGAAACTCCAATACTTTGTTCACCTGATGCAAAGAACTGACTCCTTGGAAAAGACACTGATCCTGGGAAAGATTGAAGGCAGAAGGAGAAGGAGACCACAGAGGATGAGATGGTTGGATGGTATCACTGACTCAATGGACATGAGTTTGAGCAAGCTGTGGGAGTCAGCTGCAGTCCATGGGGTTGCAAAGAGTCAGACACAACAGAGTGACTGAACTGAACTGAACTATCTGACACAGGACTTGTATCCTAGATATAAAAGAAACTCTTAAAACTCAATAATGCTGACAAAGATACAGAGCTATAGGAAGTCTCATTCATTTCTAGTAGGAATGCAAATGATACAACCACTTCAGAAGATAGTTTAGGAATTACTTAACAAAATTATATATACTCTTACCATACAATCCAATAGTCATGCTCCTTAGTATTTATCCAAAGGAGTTGAAAACTTATGTCCATACAAAACCTGCACACCAATGTTTACAGCAGCTTTACTCATCATTGCCCAAGCTTGTAAGCAACCAAGATGTCTTTCAAATAGGCAAATGGATAAATAAACTGATACATCCAGACAATGTACTATTATTCAGCACCAAAAAGAAATGAGCTTTAAAGAGCTATGAAAATGAGCATTAAAAGAAATGGAAGAACTGTAAATGAAAGAAGTGAAAAGACATGGAGAACTTTAAGTGGAAAAAAAACCAATCTGAAAAGTGTACCGACTACATGATTTCAACTATAACACATTTTAGAAAAGGCAAAACTATAGAGATAGTGAAAATATTAGAGGTTTCCAGGGATTAGGGAAGAGGAAGGGATGAATAGATGAAGTAGAGAGCATTTTTTTGGCAGTGAAACTATTGTGTATGATACACAGTGGTATTCACAAGTCATTATACTTTTCCCAAATCCATGAAATATACAAACCAAGAGTGAACTCTAAATGTAAACTATGGACTTTGCCTGATAATTACACACTAGTGTAAGTTTAGGAATTGTATTATTCTTGTGTAAAATGTTAATAATCAGAGATGTTATGCATATTTGTGGGCAAGAGGTACATGGAAAATTTCTGTACCTCTTAATTTTTCTATGAACCTAAAACTTCTCTAAAAAAGAAGTCTTTTTTAAAAAACACATTAATATAATGTGAATCCATGGCTGATTCATGTCAATGTATGGCAAAAACCACTACAATATTGTAAAGTAATTAGCCTTCAACTAATAAAAATAAATGGAAAAAAAAGAAACATAAAAAATAAAAATAAAAATACATTAATATAAAAACAAACCAATTTGCATTGTCAGCGAAAAACTTGAACAGATACTTCACCAAAGACAATATATGGATGGCAAGTGAGATTATGAAAATATGCTCAAAATCATCAGTCATTGGGGAAATGCAGATTAAAATAATGAGATATACCACTACACATATTTTAGAATGATCAAACTTGAAAAATCTGACAATACCAAGTGATAGCAAAGACTGGAACAACTGAAATGATTATATATTGCTAATTAGAATGCAAAGTGCTAGGGTCACTTTAGAAAACAGTTTACCAGTTTCTTATAAAACTAAACATACACGGACTCTATGACCTAGCCAACTTCCTCCTAGGTATTTACTGAAGAGAAATGAAAATACATATTTACACATGAAGTACATGAGTGTTAATGGTGGCTTTCTCCAAAGTAACAAAAAAAAAAAAAGAAAACCAAAAAACTGGAAACAACTTAAATGTCTTTCACCTGATAAATGAGTAAACAAATGATAGCCACACAGTAAAATACTACAGGGGTTTCCCTGATGGTTCAGCGGTAAAGAATCTGCCTGCAGTGCAGGAGACATAAGAGACGCATATTCAGTTCCTGACTGGGGAAGATTCCCTTGAGGAGGGCATGGCAACCTGCTCCAGTATTATTGCCTGGAGAATCCCATGGACTGAGGAGCCTGGCAGGCTACAGTCCATAAGGTCGCAAAGGGTCGGACACGACTGAAGCAATTGAGCACACATGCATACAAAATACTACAGAACAATAAAAAGTATGAACTATTGAACAACGTGCAACAATATGGATGAATCTCAAAATAGTTATGTAAGGTATAGTTGGAGAGGAGGCAATGAAGAAAGGAAGACGACCTCAACGGAGACAGGTTACCTTTATTCGGGCAAGGAGGGGCGACAGTCGGTCTAACAACCAGGCTGAGCGCGAGCGGGATCAGGGAGGCTTCATATTTAAGGGGAGGTTTAGCAGAAGCTATATGGACAGATTTAGTTAGGCAGGGAGTTCTGGGTAATCTTTAGCTGAGATGGCAGTTTGCGGATGAATGGAGAGGGGGTGGCGGGTGTCCCAAGCAGGGGGTTGAAAGCTCGGGCTGATGCAATCTGCTCGGAGTATCCGGGTGGGACTTCAAGTTCAGTCTTGTTTTCCCCAAGTCAGGTGATTCAGCAAGGGCCTTTGAGGTGTTTATCTCCTTTTCCTAGGCCCAAGGACTCCTTCAAGTTATATTGAATGAAAGAAGCCATGTTAAAAAGGGTATATACTCTACGTTTCTGTTTAAATAACATTATGGAAACGGAAATATTGACAATATTGACAAAAAAAAATCAGTATTTGCCAGGAACTGTGAAGGAGGGCAGCACAAAGGAATTTGGGAAGGGAGTGTAGGATGGAACTGTTCTGAATCTCAAGTTTCATGTTTACATACAATCAGTATGACTTTTCAAAATGCACTCATAAAATTTTGCAGTAAATTTTAATCTATGTAAATTATGCCTCAAATATTAAAAGTTTTAAATGTCAATTAGATTTTGTCAGTCTTAGGTACTGCAGCCTAAATGCCAATGTTAGATTTTTGGAATTTAAACATTACAAAAACAAAGGAATACAGAATCTAAGTTAAGTAGGTAAATCCTAAATAGAGAACTCCGTTTGATATCTATTTTCTTGTCCAAGTCCAGTCAATTCTCATACACAGGTGTTTTTGCTTGTTTAGTTCCCCTTTATTTCTCCCTTGATTCAAACTGAACTATCTCTGAATTCCCGTGACCACCAAGGATACAGTGGGTCTTTATCTTTTCCCTAAGTCAAACAGAGAGAAATAAATGCCTATATATGCAGACATAAGCACACACAAACACTGAGCTTCAGATTCAGTATCTAGCATAGTATCCTGTTCCAGTAGATATTAAATATTCTTGGTGATGTTTTTGGGCACCACCATCTCTTCTATCCTTTCCTTACAAAAAAGTATGCTGCCTTCTGACTTTTCATTCTTGATCCTGTTTTAGCTAGTACATACACTCTACTTTCTCTCTGTCCAAACCTACTATACTTTGCTCTTAATATTTAAGACTAATCATGAACATGTGTAAACTCCAAATCAGTATACTGCCAGCAAAGTTCACCAGAATATAACCTAGGAAAATATGAAAGAAAAAAGAAAGATTTTTTCCTGCTACAAAAAAATGTGAGATTTAGTTGTCAGTGTTTGTTCACATTTTTGTTTTGTTTTCTTTTGCTTTGTTATATATACCTCTGTGGCTTCCTGTGAACTAGATAGCAGCTGTGGGTACACATCACAGACCCCATCTGTCTTAATAAGGCAATTATCACTTGAATTACCCTGATGCCTTACTGCTAGTGAGCAATGCTGAAATGTCAAGAAAACTGAAAAATTGTCAAGCAAATGAGACATTTTTTGCACGACATTTACGTATCAGGAAGTGATAAGATCTCCCTTTTGAGCTACTATGACTTGCCAAGAAACATGTTAAAGAGAACAAAGAAGATTTAGAAGATTAGCTTAATTTTTAAATTAAACTAGGATTTAAAATAAAAGATTAACCTTGCATCTAAGCTACAGTAGCACATATTCTGATTTCAGTGCTCTCAGTGGAACAGAATCCAAAAATAATTAAATTAATCCAGAATATATACCCCTCTGGGAAATCAAATTAAAAGAGGAGTAGTGACAAGGACTAAGATAACATCTTATTTTTACTACTTCCTCCTGTACTGGAAGCATTTATTTGCAAATCTGACAAGAGAAAATAACAAAGAGTAAAATAACTGCAAAGAAGAGTTGTAAAACTATTTGTTAAAATGTAAATTGACTAAAAAAAGAAAATGAAGTTTAATCTTCACTCCAGCCAAAATCTCTTGAGAATGTTAGGTAATGAAAAGCTGTAAGACAAAACCAGCATAAGATAAAACAAAGAGGGAACAGAAATGCTGAAACTCAGCATGCTTTCTTGGACATTTGAAGGTCAGTACAGTCTACAGTAAAGACTGAATCTTGACAGTCAAGACAATGTGTGGTACTTATTAGTCCAAATTAAGGGCATTGTGAGCATCAAATGAGATATAAATATGAAAGAACTATAAACTTTAGAGTAGTATGCCAATAATATATCAAGAATAATGATTATTATTATTTTATACTGGAGTCCCAAAATTCTATTTCTCTAAAATTACCAAACAAAACCAGAAATTATAATAAGTACAAAAGGAAAAGAAAAGAAACTAAGTACTCTTTAGAGTTGCCTTTCTTTCTAGGTAACAGTTCTTTATCTTATTTTCATTTCATTTTCATTTGTTCTATAAAATAGAGTAGGAGTTACCACTTATATTTTACTAGTACACTAGCATCTGTCATCTACTGGGTCAAGACCCTACACTAATTTGTTATACTTTGTGATTCTAATACTCAGAATATTTTATCTCTGAAAACAATTTGCAACTCTGTTTGAGGTGAGTAAATGTCTCTATCTTCTGATTAGTAGAGTGAGACCCAAAACACCCAAGCAGTTCCCATACAGTGAATTCAGAGAGAAACTTAATGCCAAAACAACCCACAGTAGTAAAAGAAACTGAGCCTCTTTCAGCCTTAACTATCTTTCATTAGTGGGTTTAGATTTCCATGAAGACCTGATAATGACTCAGTTCAACACTTCAGACTCAATTTGTCAAATTGGACATAGTCTAGAAAAGAGGCTGGCCTGAGGAAAGTCCTAACCCTAGCTCTATCCCTTACAAGCTGAGTTACTTTAGGGAAATCATATTTCTTTCTAGGCTTTTCTCCCTTTAATCTATAAACAAAGGGACACAAAGTCATTTTAAACTCTAAAATTCTACCTTTTGACTGGATTGGCGAGTGTCCTTTTCCTTCTCCCACTCTGTGTGTCTTCTCCTGAAATAATGCTCTTAGCAAACATGTGTGACTTTTCCCTGACAGAGAAGGACTGCTTTTCTATTGTGAATATGTAATTCCCATAAGAAAAGAGAAAGGCCACGTAGAGAAAATGAAGTACCCTGGTGCATTTCTTAGATAAATAAACATTTGACTTACAAAAGAGTATTAGATACAAAACCTTGAAAAGCACACATAATATTTCTAGAAGACAGCAGTTCTTAGGAGTAAAAAAAAAAAAAAAAAACTAACAAACTCGCCTTCAATTCAGTTTAGTCACTCACTTGTGTCCCACTCTTTGCGACCCCATGGACTGCAGCACTGCCAGGCTTCCCTGTCCATCACCAACTCCCAGAGCTTGCTCAAAGTCACATCCATCAAGTCGGTGATGCCATCCTACCATCTCATCCTCTGTAGTCCCCTTCTCTGCCAGCCTTGAATCTTTCCCAGCATCAGGGTCTTTTCCAGTGAGTTAGTTCTTCGCATCAGGTGGCCAAAATATGGGAGTTTCAGCTTCAGCATCAGTCCTTCCAATGAATAATCAGGACTGATTTCCTTTAGGATGGAGTGGTTGGATCTCCTTGCAGTCCAAGGGACTCTCAAGAGTCTTTTCCAACACCACAGTTCAAAAGCATCAATTCTTTGGTGCTCACCTTTCTGTATGGTCCAGCTTTCACATCCATACATGGCTAGTTTCCCAACTAACTGGTCTTGGGAAGCTCTAAAATTTATTTGGTTTTCTTGCATTGGTTTTTATATCACAATAAGGTAACACAGTACTCCTGTAGCCAAAAAAGGATTACTACTGTAGCAATAATGTCATTTTTTTATTTTCTAAACTCAGTTACACCTCTAAAGAGAGCCAACCACCTACCTGATATATAGGTGACTATGTGCTATGCAACTACAGTAACAATGGAAAAGGCACGTACAAACTCTCATTCTCCCTCTTCATCAATCTTCCTTGTTAGTTCAATGCCCAAAAATGCCTGTATAAGGCAAGCGGTTCCAAAATTTTAACCTTCATTTGATCAGTAAAAGTTTCAGAAAAAAAATTAGATGGAAGTAGGGGCTAATTATAGGCAGCCAGATTTTTATTTTACCAAGTAAACATAAAAATCAACTGCCACTTACTGTTTGCCAGCATTTCATTAAAAATAGCACCAAAAAGGTAGAGAGTGCATTTTTAAAATAATTTATTTAACTGGAGGTTAATTACATTACAATATTGTGATGGTTTTTGCCATACATCAACATGAATTGGCCATGGGTATGCATGTGTTTAACTTATATGCAGAGTACATCATGAGAAACACTGGGCTGGAAGAAGAACAAGCTGGAATCAAGATTGCCGGGAGAAATATCAATAACCTCAGATATGCAGATGACACCACCCTTATGGCAGAAAGTGAAGAGGAACTAAAAAGCCTCTTGATGAAAGTGAAAGAGGAGAGTGAAAAAGTTGGCTTAAAGCTCAACATTCAGAAAACTAAAATCATGGCATCTGGTCCCATCACCTCATGGGAAATAGGTGGGGAAACAGTGGAAACAGTGTCAGACTTTATTTTTGGGGGCTCCAAAATCACTGCAGATGGTGACTGCAGCCAGGAAAGTAAAAGACACTTACTCCTTGGAAAGAAAGTTATGACCAACCTAGACAGCATATTAAAAAGCAGAGACATTACTTTGCCAACAAAGGTCCGTTTAGTCGAGGCTATGGTTTTTCCAGTGGTCATGTATGGATATGAGATTTGGACTGTGAAGAAAGCTGAGCACCAAAAAATTGATGCTTTTGTGGTGCTGGAGAAGACTCTTCAGAGTCCCTTGGACTGCAAGGAGATCCAACCAGTCCATCCTCAAGATCAGTCCTGGGTGTTTATTGGAAGGACTGATGCTGAAGCTGAAATTCCAATACTTTGGCCACCTCATGCGAAGAGTTGACTCATTGGAAAAGACCCTGATTCTGGGAGGGATTGGGGTCAGGAGTACAAGGGGACGGCAGAGGATGAGATGGCTGGATGGCATCACCGACTCAATGGACATGAGTTTGAGTAGGCTCCCGGGGTTGGTGATGGACAGGGAGGCCTGGCGTGCTGTGATTCATGGGGTCGCAAAGAGTCGGACACGACTGAGCCACTGAACTGAACTGAACTGATACATGTGTTTTCCCCCATCCTGAACCCCTTCTCCCATCTCTTTCCCCACCCTGAATTTTAAAAATAAATACATTTATCTGTATTGAAAAACTCAGAACATTATCCTTACTTTTCTCTATTAATGTATATTCATATTGAGGAATCTTTGTAGTAGGGAACATCATCTCCTGTGACAAATATAGTATTCAGAATATGAATAGATACTTGGGAATAAACAAGATTAGGACTTCAGATCATACAGGGAGGTAAGGTTCTACCAGCAGAGCCTTTCTTGAAAGCAGATTTGGACAGGGAGGAAAACAAGCACCTGAAGGAAAAGGACAGAGGGACAAAGTGTCTCAGAGAGGTAGAGTTTCCATAAAATGAAAGCCACAGACCACAGAAGCAAACTTTTGCTTCTTCTCAGATTTGCAAAGTTGAGAAAGACTCTTTTAGTTGGTCATAAGACACTCAGCAAGTGTAAGACACAGGAAGCTGGCTCCAGCAACAGGTTTCTAACAAAGCTATATTACCAAAAGAAAAAGAAAGAATTTTAAAAGATTATGAGTTCAAGATGCTCTAGTTTAATACTTTACATCAGGTATGGAAAATGGGTAAGATATAAATGAAAAAAAAAGTATATATATATATGGAATTTAGAAAGATGGTAATGATGACCCTATATGCAAGACACAAAAGAAACACAGATGTAAAGAACAAACTTTTGGACTTTCTAGGGGAAGGAGAGTGTGTGATGATTTGAGAATATAGCATTGAAACATGTATATTACCATATGTGAAATAGATTGCCAGTCCTGGTTCAATACATGAGACAGGGTGCTCAGGGCCAGTGCACTGGGACAACCCTGAGGGATGAGATGGGGAGGTGGGTGGGAGGGGGGTTCAGGATTTGTAACACATGTACACCCATGTCTGATTCATATCAATGTATGGCAAAAACCACTACAATATTGTAAAGTAATTAGCCTTCAATTAAAATAAATAAATTATTTTTTAAAAAAAACTAAAAACAACCCTGAAGGCATTAATAAAGACAACACAATCACTACTTCAATGTAAAAATAGCACTGTTTCTAATTAATTAAAATAGAGCACGCTGGGGGTCCAAAATGAAAAAGAAAAAAGTACACACTGTGTCTGAAGTATGGGCCCATTTGTTAAAATCAGACACAGTGGTACACACATGCTTACACATGCTTCCCTAATCATAGACTATTTCTGGAAGGACTCAAAAACTTTTAATAGCAGGGCTGAAGTGAGGAGAGACTTTTGCTTTTCATTTGAGGCTCTTTTATGTAGTTTGAACTATTTGTCTAATGTGTCCATCGACTACTTTTGTGACCATAGTGCCTCAGGACTAACACAAAGCCATTTTGTTTGGCCTAACAAAAACCCCACATGATTTTATATAGGTATGCATAGCATATTTGTTGCAAGCTCTGGAGACCTACAGCCTGGCTTCAAATCCTGGCTACATCACTCACTCACTGTGTAAGCTTAATTAAGTTACTCAATTTCTCCATACTTCAGTTTCCTCAACTGTAAAATAAGGGTAATGATTGTACTTTATATTGTTGTGAAGATTAAATGAGTTAATACATGTAAACTACTTAGCATTAGTGCTAGGTATATATTGATTACTTACTAAGCATTAAGCTAGTGTACCAAGATGCTAAATATGATTTTGCTGTTGTTCCAGTTTAAGAAAAAGTCTCAACACCAAAAACAATGCAATAAGATCATCTAGAAAGTCTTTCATGTGGAGAGAGTGACCAAAGCTCGATTTTGCCAGCATTAGTCCTTCAGCAATGTCCAGGTCACATAAGAGAAGTCTAAGAATTCATTAAGAGTATAATAGCATAGCAGTCAAAATTTTTTTATTGTTTGCCTTTTTCAAGATTTATTGAGGTATAACTGATATTTAATACTATATAAGCACTGAAATGTTGTGAAGTAATTAGCCTCCAACTAATAAAAAAATTTAAAAAAAAAGAAAAAAAAATATTATATAAGTTTAAGATGTACAGCACAATGATTTGACTTCCATATACTGTGAAATTATTACCACAATAAGTTTAGTTAACATTCATTATCGTCTATGGATACAACAAAAAGAGAAAAAGTTTATTCCTTGTAATGAGAACTCTATTTTTAACTTTTTATTTTATATTGGAGTATAGCTGGTTAACAATGTTGTTATAGTTTCAGGGAGACAGCAAAGGGACTCAGCAATACATATGCATGTATCCATTCTCCCCCAGAACTCTTTTAAGATATACTCCTTTAATAACTTTCATATTATATAGCAGTTTTAACTATAGTCATCATATTTTACATTACGTCACCCAGTACTTATCTTTTAACTGGAAATTTGTACCCTTTGATCACCTTCATCCAATTCCTTTACTACCACCTCCCCAACTCCCACCTCTGGTTATCCCAAATTTGATCTGTTTTTCTATAAGTTTGTTTTGTCTTGTTTCAGCTTCTGCATATGTTAGATCATACAGTGCTTGTCTTTCTTACATATTTCCCTTGGGATAAGGCCCTCAAGATCCAACCAGATTGTCACAAATGGCAGAATTTCTTACATTTTTACAGTTGAATAGTATTCCTGTGTGTGTGTGTGTGCATGTGTATCACAACTTCATTATTCATTCATCCATCAGTAGACACTTAGGTTGTTTCTATGTCTTAGCTATTGTAAATAATGCCACTGTGAACTCTTCAATGTAATGTTTTTGTTCTTTCAGATATACATTCCAGAAGTAGAATTGCTAGATCATTTGAGAAACCTCCATACTATTTTCCACAGTGGTTGTACCACCACCAATGCACAAGCATTCCCTTTTCTCCACATCTTCACTAGCATTTGTTAAATCTTGTCTTTTTGATGATAGTGATTCTAATAAGAGTGAGGTTTTGATTTGCATTTCCCTAAAGGATTAGCTATGTTGAGCACTTTTTCATAGACCTGTTGGCCATTCATAAATCTTTGGAAAAATGTCTATTCAGGTTCTTTGCCCATTTTTTAAACTGGGTTATTTCGGGATTTTTGCAATTAAGCTCCATGTATTTTTGACATTAATTTCCTATCAGATGTATCACTTGCAAACATTCTTTCCTATTCCATAAAATGTCTTTTCCCTTCGTTGATCATTTCTTTTGCTGTACAGAAGCATTTTAGTTTGATGTAGTCCCACTCATTTTTTTATATTCTGTAACTTGTGCTTCAGCCGTCATATCCACAAAGTCATTGCCAAAAGTCTTTCCTAGTTATCTTCTAGGAGTTCCATGGTTTCTGGCTTTATATTTAAGTATTTATTCCATTTTGAGTTAATTTTTGTGAAAGATGTAAGATAGGGGTCTAGTTTTATTCTTTCACATGTGAATATCCAATTATTCCAGCACTACTTATTGAAGAGACTTTATTTTCTCCATTGAGTATTTTTGTCTCCTTTGTCAAATATAACCAACTCAATAGACATGAGTTTGAGTAAACTCCAGGAGTTGGCGATGGACAGGAGGCCTGGCATGCTGCAGTCCATGAGGTCACAAAGAGTTGGACACTACTGAGTGACTGGACTGAACTGAACTATCAAATATTAGTTGACTGTATATGCAAAGGTTTGATTTGAGGCTTTTGAGTCTATTCCATTGTGTCAATTTTTATACCAGGACTGTACTGTTCAGATACCTTTTTAGTATAACTTTACATCGAGAAGTGTGCTGCCTCCTGCTTTGCTCTTTCTGCAGATTGCTTTCTGCAGATCTTTTGTTGCTTCATATAAATTTTAAGGCTGTTTTTTCTACTTTTGTAAAAGATGTAATTATAACCTTGATAGGGATTTGACTGAATTTATAGATATTTTTGGGTAGTATGGAAATGCTAACAATATTAAATCTTCCAATTCATGAACATGGAATATATCTCCATTAATCCTTCCTTAAATGTTTGGTAAAATTCACCAATGAAGCCCTCTGGTCCTGAGCTTTTCTTCATTGAGAGAATGTTTTTATTACTTATTCAATTTCCTTGCTAATAATTGGTCTGTTCATATTTCCTACTTCTTCCTTGATTCATTCCTGGTAGATTGTATGTTTCTAAGAATTTTCCAATTCTTCTAGGTTGTCCAGTGTGTTGGCATATAGTTCTTCTTAGTAGCTTCTCTCTCTCTCTTTTTTTTTTTTTTTTTTTTTTGGCTTCCCAGGTGGTGCTAGAGGTAAAGAATCCACCTGCCAATACAGGAGATTCTAGACATGTGGGTTCAATCTCTGGATCAGGAAGATTCCCTGGAGTAGGAAATGGCAATCCACTCCAATATTTCTAAATGGAAAAATTCCATGGACAGAGGAGCCTGGCGTGCTATGGTCCATGGGGTCACACCGAGTCTAACATGACTGAGCACAATAACAACAAAGTAGTTTTTTATGATTCTTTCTATTTCTGTGGTACCAGTTGTAATATCTCCTCTTTCATTTATGATTTTGTTCATTTCAGTCCTCTCTTTTTTCCTTGCTTAGTTTGAATTGTTAGTTGCTCAATCGTGCCTGTCTCTTGGTGACTGCATGGACTGCAGTCCACCAAGCTCCATGGGATTTTCCAGGCAAGAATACAGGAGTGGGTTGCCATTTCCTTCTCCAGGGGATATTCCCAACCCAGGGATCAAACCCAGGTCTCCTGCACTGAAGGCAGATTCTTTACTGACTGAGCTATGAAATGTCAATTTTCTTTATCTTTTCAAGAAAACAACTCTGTTTTGTTTTATTGCTATTTTAGTTGTTTTTGCTCTAATATGTATTATTCTTTTTTTCTGAAAACTTTGGAACTCAATTTTTATTCTGTTTCTAGTTCTTTGAGGCACAGAGTTAGGTTGTTTATTTCAAACATTTTCTGTTTCATAATGTTGGTGTTTATTGTTATGAACTTACCTCTTTTAACTGCTTTTTCTGCATCCCTAAATCTTGATATGTTGTGTTTCTATTTTCATTTGACCCAAGATACTTTTTTATTTCCCCTTTAATTTCTTCTCTCATAAATTTGTTGCTGAAGAGAGTGTTGATTTCCATGTATTCATGAGTTTTCCAATTTTCCTCCTGTTATTGATTTTTACTTTTATAATATTGTAGTCAGAGAAGATACTGGATATGATTTCAACTTCTTGAATTTGCTAAGTCTTGGTTTATGGTCCAACATATGATCTATCCCAGAAAATGTTCCATGTGTGCTTGAGAAGAACATGTATTCTACTGTTGTCAGATAAAATGTATATGTCTATTAGAACTATTTGATCAATATGTGTGCATGCTGTGTGGCTTCAGTCATGTCTGACTCTTTGTGACTCTATGGACTGTAGCCCACCAGCCTCCTCTAGTGTTGTCCAAGTCCAATGTCTCCCTATTCATTCTCTGTCTGGATTATCTATCTATATAGTTGATGATGGGGTACTAGAGTCCTCAATTATTGTTGCATTACTGTTTATTTCTCATTTTAGCTCTGTTAATGTTTGCTTTACATAATTAGGTGTTCTAATATTGGGTGTATAAATATTTTAAATTGTGTTATTTTCTTGATGTATAGACAACTTTATCATTATACATGATACACTATTTGTCTCTTTTAACCATTTTTAATCTATTTTAATCTATTAGTTTAATCTATGTTCTCTGATATAAGTAAAGTTTACCCCTGCCCTTTTGTTTGTTTCCTTGTTTATTATTTGGTTGAAACATCTTTCTCCATCCCTTATTCTCAGACTGTATCTTTAAGACTAAAGTGAGTCTCTTAGAGGCAGCATACTGTTTGTTGTTGGTTTTGTTTTTTATTTCTACATCCAGTCATTTTATATCTTTTGATTGGAGAATTTAGTCTATTTATGTTTAAAGTACTTATTGTTAGGAAAGGAGTTATTATTGTCACTTTGTTTATTGTTTTCTCATAGATTTGTAGATCTATATTTCCTTGTTTATCTTGCATCTTTTATTGTGTTTTGATATCTTTTGTATTAGCAAGCTTTGATTCTTTATTGTGTCCTTTTGTGTATTTGCTACAGGATTTTCCACTGTGATTAATATGAGGTTTACATAAAATATCTAAAATAATAATATCTTATTTTAAACTGATACCAACTGAACTTTAATAGCATACCTAAATCTTACTTTTACTTCTCCTCCCCCTCACTTTTTAGGTTATTTATGTTACAGATTGCACATTTCTTTTTTTTTTATTTGCACATTTCTTATACTGTGTAACCAATAACAAGTAATTGTGGCTATGGTTGTGTTTAATACATTTGTTCTTTGATTTTTAAAACAGAGTTGTAAGTGAATTACACATCACCATTACCATATTATAGAATCTAACTTTGATTATATATATATCATTACCAGTGAGTTTTACACAACTTTTTTTTTTTGCTGTTTATTAGTATCCTTTTATTTCAACTCAAAAAACTCCCTATATTTCTTGTTATAAGACAGATCTAATGGCATGAACACCCTAAGCTTCTGTTTGTTTAAGGAAGTTTTTATCCCAGCTTCATTTCTGAAGAATAGTTTTGCCAGGTATAGAATTCTTAGTTGACAGGGATTTTTTTCTTTAAACACTTTGAATATTTTATCCTACTCTCTTCTGAAAATTTTTATTAAGAAATACATCTATAATCTTTTGGGAGTTCCACAGAATGTAACTTCTCTCTTTTCTCTTACTGCTTTCAAAATTCTCTTTTTCCTTGATTTTGACAATAAATTATAATATGAAATTGTGTAGTCCTATTCAAGTTCAACTTATTTGGGATCCTGTGGGCCTCAAGGATCTGGATGTCCACTTCTTTCCCCAGGTTTGGAAAGTTTTCATACATTGCTGCTTTAAATATACTTTCTATCCCTTTCTCTCTCTGCCCTCCTTCTGGACTACCCATAAAGAAGGTATTTCTTTTGATTGTGTTCCATAAGTCCTATAGGTTGTCTTTTTTCTCTAGGCTGTCTTCATTCTTTTTCTTTTTTCATTTTGTTCCTCTGACTGGATTGATTTCAAATGTCCTGTGTTCTAAGTCACTGATTGTTCTGCATAATTGAGTCTACTGTTGAAGCTCGCTGTTGAATTACTTAGCTAAGTCATTCTGTTTTTTTAGCTCTAGGATTTTTTAATTTCTATTTCTTTGTTAAAGTTCTTGGTTTGTTCTTGCATTTTTTTCTTACTTTTATTTGTCTATCCGTGTGTTCTTGTAGTTCACTAAACATCTTTAAGGGGACTATTCTGATTACTTTGCCTGATAGTTCAAAGATCTTTGTGTCTTTAGGGTCAGTTTTTGGAACTTTTTTTCCTTTGGTGGTGCCATGTTAATCTGATGTTTTATGATATTTGATTGCTTATATTGATATCTGCACATATGAGTAAGCGTTATTCTTTTCCAGACTTTCCAGGTTTGCTTTGGCAGAAACAGCTCTACACCAGTCATCTCAATTTGGACTCCTGCATGTGTCTGCTTGTAACATCCTTGGGTAGGAGGGGCTTGCTATTAGGATCTGCTTTGGGATGAGACCACTGCCTGAGCTCTGAAGTTAGGGAGAGGCCATTGGCTTAGAACAGTTAGATAGGACTGTTGGCTTGGTTCTGTGCCCAAGTGAAGCTGTAGTTTGGTTCCATAGTTGTCTGTGCTTTCTGATCGGGCTTATTAGGTGATTGTGGCTGGGTACTACACTCAGCAGTAAGTGAGGTTATGAATTATTTGCCCTGCCCAAGTAGAGCAGGTGGGCTAGCTCCTAGAAAGATCCCAGAAGTTCCAGGGTGCAGCCCCAGGAGCTACACTCAGCAGTGGGTGGGCTATGAATTTTTGCACTGCCTGGGCAGGACTGGTTCCCCTCCCCAATACTCTTTGCTTGTGACCTTGACTCAAGCCTATCTATACCCTAAGTTCCTTGACTGAACAGAGTCACTGACTTTGCTCTGTGGACAGTTTGCTCTATCTGCTATATTCTCCATCCTGAGCATTTTGCAGCTTCCAGATGTCCCAGGCAGGCTTTCTGGTTGGGTGGGACTTGGAGCTACACTCAGCAATTGGCAGAGCTGTGGCTCAGGTGTCCTGTTGTATGAGTGGGGAGGTAGACCAATCTACAGGGCTAGCAAGGCTCTTCATTTCAGGACTCAAATCAAGCAGAACTATGCCTTACCAACTTTCCTGATCAGACTGTGCCACTGCCACGGCTCTGCAGATAAACAAAGCCACTGGTTGGGACTCTTACTTGGGCGCTGAAAGCAGGAATTCAGTAATGCTAGGATCCCAGTGCTGGTTATTGCAAACTCCTCTCTCTTTCGTCACAATCATATTTCCAGTGGGCAAACCTTGTAGATTTTCCCACAATCTCCATGAGGCAAGACTGGAGTGGGGACTCCCAAGAAGCTACACACAGTGCTGGGAGAGCTATTTGTCCACCCTGGACTCTCTTGACACTGGAGGAGCTATGGACTCAAGGCAGACTGGTATGGTGCTGTGCTGATCTTGGGGAGGACAAGGCTGTCAATGTGTAGTTGTTCCTCCTACTCTTCTAATGCATTCTGTCTTGGTCTCTGTGGTACAGAATAATGATTCACCCTCACCCCCATATTATAGGATTTTCTCAGTAGTGTCTTATAAATAAACAGTTGTTAGTTGCTTTTCTTGTGAAGGGAAGTAAAGCTGGGAACAATCTATGTTTCTATCTTGGTGACATCATTCTCCAGTAAAAATCTAGCTAGAGAAAGTTTCCAATGTACCTTGCATTGGAAAGAGAAGTGGGGAGTTTGTTTCCCCTTTATTTCAAACTACATTAGGGAGGCTTCAGTGGAATAATTTAGAAAGTTTATATGTATCCCATTGAATGAGGGGGGGTGCCTAAAGACAGGCATCTGTCCCTTGCCTAGGAAACATAAAGATAGGAATTTGTGGGGACTTGAGTTTCATTCTTTAGAGAGCAGAAATGCTTTACAGAATGCCTTAAACTTGTAGAATTTAGCAGATAAAAGTTCATGCTTGTTTCCTGAAGACCAGAACTGATATCAGGGAATGGATTTGGACTTGAGTTTTCTTTAACTCAAAGAAAGGTTTACTTAGAATAGCAAGGTTACCTGAGTAGAGAAAAGAACTGCTACTAACCATAGGACTAAAAGCAACATTATAAGTGGTCAAACAAAGGAAAAACTGTATGTATCAAAAGAACAGTAGATGAGACAGGTAGTGATGAATAACTGCTCAAGAATATTCAGCGTTTGAAATCTACTCCATCACAAGCATAACAACATAATATCTACAACTGTATCAGTCAAGTAAGTCCCTCTTCTCTTTATCTTTTCCTTCTACTTCAAACACACACTCCACCACAAACTTCAACCCTGAAGAAGGCAGATGCAGCTTACAGAGTATAGAAGAAGGAATAGATCAGTAGTACAGAAAAATAAAGAGGCTGGCTGTGCCTCTCCAAGTACCATTTGGAATAGATCCTTACTGGAGATATGGAGAAGCTTTAAATTTTGTGAGAGTTTAGAGCTGAGTGGTTATTAGACTAAATTTAACATCTAGGGACTGAACAACAACAATAAAGATGTAACAGTATATCACATCCATCCAAGATTTCATCGAGGAGCAAAAGCTATTCCACAAAGAGAGTTTAATGAATAAAGTTGCTTTCTCCTTAAGCCATAATTAACACAGCTCTTTAATTATATTGATTATACCATTATTTTTATAATAATTTTTACTATTAAGTAAAACAAAACTAGAAAGCTGTATACCAAATTGCTAATCACAATTATTTTTGTATGATAATTCTACAAGTGATTTCTGTGTTCTTCTTTTCAGTTGGTGGTACATGTAAATTTTTCTATATTATTTTTTATGTAACAAAAAAACAGTGTTATTTTAAAGTCATTAAAAAGTTGTAGAATATAGCCTCCAACTAATAAAAAAAATAATAAAAAAATAATAAAAAAATAATAATAAAAAAATTAAAAAAAATAAAAAAATAAAAAAATAAAAAAAATTTTAAAAAAGTTGTAGAATAACTTTTTACGCCTTATAGTATCTATTTTATACTTTGATGCCTTTTTTTGTCTCCAGCTTTCTTTTAAGTCTGTTTAGACTCCTAATTTATCTCCAGACTATGCTCATAAATATTTTTGTTCTCAAAGATCTAAAAGTTAGTTAGAAGTTTAAATTTTACACATTTACCTAAGTTCATGTATTTTATAATCATAAATATTTATAAAATTCTTAACCATTGTGAATAATTCAGGAAAACAACTCATAGTTACATAAAATTTTGGACAAACTCACTGTTATAATGGGACCAAAAGAGACTTTCTTCTGCATCTAAGCTGCTTTATAAAACAGAATTGAGCCATTCTTTATCCTTCTTATAAGCCTTTTTTCAGGCATATTATGCTGAGCAAATGGTCTTTGATTAAGTATTAAACTATATTGTCTACAGTATTCTATACTCACATATATTAAACATTTTGTAGCTTTGTTCACTTGAGCTACACATTGAGAACCCACTCTATGCCAAACACTGAATGGGGCAATGAGGATACAAAAATGAAACCATAGCTCTTGCCCTGAAATTCACAACTACTGAGGAAAAAAGACAAAAATATTAGCAATTTTAAAACCATGTGATAAATGTTGTAATGAATAATGCAAAGATTTCTTTGCCATATCATGTGATTTTACTACATTTTAGTTGGAAGGGTAGATGTGTGGATATAAATTGTAGATGAACACAGAAATGGCAACCAAAATGGAGAGGAGGCACTGAGAACCATTAAGAAGGTGAGCTCTTCCCAGATGAGCTAATTATTGAATATAAGCCCACCAGAACAATCCCACAGACTGAAATAGGCAAGGAACCTCTGGCCTAATGAGAGGATACTATCTTAAAAGTCAACCTTCCCAGAGTTAGAATCAACTGTTCTCAATCGGGTGGAGAGGGAGGTGGGAGGGGGGATCGGGATTGGGAATACATGTAAATCCATGGCTGATTCATATCAATGTATGACAAAACCCACTGGAAAAAAAATAATAAATAAAAAAAAAAAAGACACACACACAAAAAAAAGAAAAAGAAAAAAAAAAAAGAATCAACTGTTCTCAAGCCAGATAGTGTAGCAATCATCAAAAATCATAAATGGGTAAACACTAAACATTGAGAAGATTAGAAGAGAAATGGGAGAGACACAGTATGTAGCCCAGATGAGTGAAATTGGATTCCACTGGTATAAAAAACCAAAAATGATTTCAGACTCTCAAAAATAAATACTTTTCTCTACACTTATCTCATCAGTCAGCAACACTTGTAAGTGCTAAAACTTTCTCTCTCATCTTTTTTCTAAGAAAGTAGCAGGGTTGTCTTCAGCTTTTTCATGAGACTGCTAGCTCAGGAGATGTGAAAGCACTGGTACTCAGATCACCCTCTTGAGCCTACGTTCATGATTGTTAAAGAAATTGGATTTTTTTTTTCATTTCTGGGTGGTATAATAATGTTACCCTTTTACTGTATATCTAGCATGCATTAGAGTGTGGCTTCTCTCAGAATATTCAACAGTGGGGTTATATAGTAATAACATTGGTAGAATTTTAAATATTCCAATGGTGTGTGTTAGCTTCAGTCATATACGACTCTTTGTGACCCGGTAGCCTGCCAAGGTGCCTCTGTCCATGGGATTCTCCAGGCAAGAATACTTGAATGAGTTGCCGTGCCCTCCTCCAGGAGGTCTTCTTGACCCAGGGATCAAACCCATACCTCTTACATCTTCTGCATTGGCGAGTGGGTTCTTTACCATTAGCAGCACCACCTGGTAAGTGGAAGAATACTGCTTCATGCCTGACAGATATGTCGCTGAAACCTGTAATGAGAAATTCAATTCAGTAATCTTAAGGCAACCAACTCCACTGCTGGACATTTGTTCTTTCTCAGTCACTCACTCATGTCTGACTCTTTGAGACCCCATGGACTGCAGCAGCTCAAGTTTCCCTGTCCTTCACTGTCTCCCAGAGTTTGCTCAAACTCATGTCCATTGAATCAGTGATGCCACCTAATCATTTCATCCTCTATTTCTCCATTCTCCCCATGCCCTCAGTCATTCCCAGCATCAAGGTATTTTCCAAAGAGTCAACCCTTTGCATTAGGTGGCCAAAGTATTGGAGCTTTGGCTTCAGCGTCAGACCTTCCAATGAATATTCAGGGTTGATTTCCTTTAGGATTGACTGATTTGATTTCCTTGCTGTCCAAGGGACTCTCAAGAGTCATCTCCAACAAGACAGTTTGAAAACATCAATTCTTCAGTGCTCATCTTTTTTTTATGGTCCAACTATCATATCTATACATGACTACTGGAAAAAACACAGCTTTGACTATATGAACCTTTGTCGGCAAAGTGATGTCTCTGCGTTTTAATATGCTGTCTAGGTTTGTGATAGCTTTCCTTCCACAGAGCAAGTATCTTTTAATTTCATGGTTGTGGTCACCATCTGTAGTGATTTGGGAGCCAAAGAAAATAAAGTCTGTCACTGTATCCACTTTATCCCCATCTATTTGCTATGAAGTGATGGGACCAGATGACATAAACTTCATTTTATGAATGTTGAGTTTTAAGCCAGCTTTTTCACTCCTGTCTTTCACCTACATCAGGAAGCACTTTTGATACATACAGGTGGCTAACAAACACATGAAAAAAGTCTCAACATCGTTCATTATTAAAGAAACGCAAACCAAAACTACAGTGTGATACCACCTCACAACAGTCAGAATGGCCATCATTAAAATGTCTACAAACAATAAATGCTGGAGAGGGTGTGGAGAAAAGGGGAACCCTCTTGCATTACTGGTGAGAATGTAAATTTATACACCTACTATGGAAAATAGTATTCCTTTTTTTAAAAAATGGGAGTAAAACCACCATACGACCCAGCAATCCCACTCCTAGGCATACACCTTACGGAAACCAAAATTGGAAAAGACACATGTACCCTAATGTTAACAGATTAGCTCTGAGAGACAGAGTGCCTGAAAAACTATGGGCAGAGGTGACATTGTACAGGAGGTGGTGATCAAAATCATCCCAAGGAAAAGAAATACAAAAAGGCAAAATGGCTGCCTAAGGAGACCTTAAAAATAGCTGAGAAAAGAAGAGAAGCAAAAGGCAAAGGATAAAAGGAAATAAATGCCTGTATGAATGCAGAGTTCCAAAGAATAGCAAAGAGAGATAAGAAAGGCTTCCTAGAAAGTGAACAATGCGAAGAAATAGATAAAAACAGCAGAATAGGAAAGCCTAGAGATCTCTTCAAGAAAATTAGGGATACCAAGGGAACATTTCAGGCAAAAATGGGCACAATAAAGGACAGAAATGGGATGAACCTAACAGAAGCAGAAAATATTAAAAAGAGGTGGCAAGAATACACAGAAGAACTATACAAAAAAGATCTTAACGATTCAGATACCCACAATGGTGTGATCACTCACCTATAGCCAGACATCCTGAGTGTGAGATCAAGTGGGCCTGAGGAAGCATAATTACAAACAAAGCTAGCAGAAGGGACGGTATTGAAGCTGAGATATTTCAAATCCTAAAAGATGATGCTGTGAAAGTGCTGCACTCAATATGCCTGCAAGTTTGGAAAACTCAGCAGTGGACATAGGACTGGAAAAGATTAGTTTTCATTCCAGTCTCAAAGAAGAGAAATGCCAAAGAATGTTCAAACTACTGCACAATTGTACTCATTTCACATGCTAGCAAAGTAATGCTCAAAATTCTCCAAGCCAGGCTTCAACAGTATGTGAATGAAGAACCTCCAGGTGTACAGGCTGGATTTAGAAAAGGCAGAGGAAACAGATCAAATTGCCAACATCCTTTGGATCATAGAAAAAGCAAGAGAATTACAGAAAAACATCTACTTCTGCTTCACTGACTATGCTAAAACCTTTGTGTATCACAACAAACTGGAAAATTCTTCAAGAGATCGGAATACCAGACTACCTTGCCTGCCTCCTGAGAAATCTGCATGCAGGTCAAGAAGCAACAGTTAAAACCAGACTGGAACATTGGACTGGTTCAAAATTGGGCCAGGAGTACAACAAGGCTGTATATTGTCACCCTGCTTATTTAACTTATATGCAGAGTGAGAGTGAAAATCGCTCAGTCGTGTCTGACTCTTTGTGACCCCATGGACTGTAGCCCGCCAGGCCCCTCAGTCAATGGAATTCTACTGGCAAGAGTACTGGAGTGAGTTGCCATTTCCTTCTCCAGGGGATCTTCCAGACCCAGGGATCAAACCCAGGTCTCCCACATTGCAGGCAGACGCTTAACTGTCTGAGCCACCAGGGAGGCCATATGCAGAGTACATCATGCGACATACCAGGCTAGATAAAGTACAAACTGGAATCAAGATTTTTGGGAGAAATATCAATAACCTCAGATATGCAGATGACACCACCTTTATGGCAGAAAGCTAAGAGGAGCTAAAGAGCCTCTTGATAAAGGTGAAAGAAGAGAGTGAAAAAGCTGGCCTAAAACTCAACATTCAAAGAACAAGGATCATGGCATCTGGTCCCATCACCTCATGGCAAATAGATGGAGAAACAATTCACAACAGACAAGACAGAAATACCAAGGATCATAAGAGACTACTATCAGCAACTATATGCCAATAAAATGGACAACTTGGAAGAAATGGACAAATTCTTAGAAAAGTATAATTTTCCAAAACTGAACCAGGAAGAAATAGAAAATCTTAACAGACCCATCACAAGCATGGAATTCGAAACTGTAGTCAGAATTCTTCCAGCAAACAAAAGTCCAGGACCAGACAGCTTCACTGCTGAATTCTACCAAAAATTTAGAGAAGAGCTAACACCTATCTTACTCAAAATCTTCCAGAAAGTTGCAGAGGAAGGTAAACTTCCAAACTCATTCTATAGGGCACCATCACCCTAAAACCAAAACCTGACAAAGATGCCACAAAAAAAGAAAACTACAGACCAATATCACCGATGAACATAGATGCAAAAATCCTTAACAAAATTCTGGCAAACAGAATCCAACAACATATTAAAAAGATCATACATCATGACCAAGTGGGCTTTATCCCAGGGATGCAAGGATTCTTTAATATCTGCAAATCAATCAATATAATACACCACATTAAAAAATTGAAAGATAAAAACCATATGATTACCTCAAAAGATGAAGAAAAAGCCTTTGACCAAATTCAACATCCATTTATGATTAAAAAAAAAAAAAAAAAACCCTCCAGAAAGCAGGAATAGAAGGAACATACATCAACATAATAAAAGCTATATATGGTAAACCCACAGCAAACATTATCCTCAATGGTGAAAAATTGAAAGCATTTCCCCTAAAGTCAGGAACAAGACAAGGGTGCCCACTCTCACCACTACTATTCAACATAGTTTTGGAAGTTTTAGCCACAGCAATCAGAGAAGAAAAAAAAATAAAAGGAATCCAGATTGGAAAAGAAGAAGTAAAACTCTCACTGTTTGCAGATGACATGATCATCTACATAGAAAACCCTAGGGTGTTCCTAAGATGGCAGAGGAATAGGACAGGGAGACCACTTTCTCTCCCACAGATTCATCAAAAGAACATTTGAATGCCAAGCAAATTCCACAGAACAAATTCTGAATGCTGGCAGAGGACATCAGGCACCCAGAAAGGCAGCCCATTGTCTTCGAAAGGAGGTAGGACAAAATATAAAAGATAAAAAGAGAGACAAAAGAGGTAGGGATGGAGATCCATCCCAGGAAGGGAGTCTTAAAAAAAAGAGAGAGAGAGAGAGAGAAGTTTCCAAACACCAGGAAACACTCTCTCTGGAGGGTTTGTGGTGAGCCTTGGAAATCTCAGAGGGCAAAATAACCAGGAGGAAAAATAAATAAATAATTTAAAACCCACAGATTACATGCCTAACAGCAACTCCCAGTGGAGCAGCAGCCCAGACGCTCACATCCCCAACTAGCAAGCGGGGTAGGGTCAGGGAGGCATGGGCTGCATTGCTTAGGGTAGGGACCAGGCCCGAATGCCCTAAGGGCTATCTGAGGGAACAAGCTTGAGATAGCAACCCAGACTGTAGGATAGCTATCCGCGAAAAGCCCAAACCTAAGACACCACCAGGCAGGCTCACAGAACAAAGGACCGAGCAGAGCTAGACGGTTGCTGTGCGGCCCATCCCCTGCCGGAGACAGGGCAGGCGAGGGCAGCCAGAGCTGGAAAAGGGCAATTGTGGCCCCAGAGAGGCATCCTATAACAAACTGCAAGCAGACTTCGTTGCTAACCAAGATTTCTTGGGATTCTGGATGGTCGACATCTGCCAGGAGGGTCACAGTCAGAAATCAGCTCCCCAGAAGAAACACACATGCCTGTTGTAGACCCAGAAAACCTAGCGGCTGGGCCAGGGGAGGGGACAAGTCACAGTCTTCAACTGGGAGTGACTCTGTGTGCCAAGCATCTAGTCACCTGAGCTGCTCGGACCTAGGACAGGCACAAAACGCAGGCCCAACCAAGTCTGAGCCTTTGTGAAGTACCTAAGAACCTGAACCTGAGTGGCCTAGACCTGGGAAGTGCATGCAAACCAGGGCCCACATCAGACAGTTCCCGGCAGAGCAACCTAGAGCCTGAGCAGTGTAGACTGGGGAAGCACACACGCCGTGAGCGGGACAAACCCAGCGTGGCTGAATCACTGTGAGCACACGCCAGTGATAGTTGTTTATAGTGTTCCTCCCTCCCCAAAGCACGACTGAACAAGTGAGCCTAAAAAAAAGTGACCACCACCATGCCCCTTGTGTCAGGGCGGAAGTTAAACACTGAAGAGACCAGCAAACAGAAGAAGCTAAAAGAAACTGAGGGAACCGCTTTGGAAGTGACAGGTGTGACAGATTAAAACCCTGTAGTGAGCACCAACTACATAGGAAGGGACCTTGAGAAGTACAAGCTGGACCAACTATCTGAAAATGAACTGACTCCACACTGTCTGCAACAACTCCAGAGAAAGGCCTAGATATATTTTTTTCTATTATCATTTTTTAAATTAAATTTTTTTTAATTTTATTTTATTATTTTTTTATTTTTAAATCCCCATTACTCCTTTAATTTTCATTTTTATAATCTACTATTACCTTGCAAAGAAAGACCTTATTTTTAAAGAAAGTTTCATAAATATATATTGTATAATTTTTGTGATTTTCTTTTTTGCTCTTGTTTGGTTTTTTTGGTTTTTTGTTTTTGTCGTTTTAATATTGCATGTTTGAGAATCTAACATCTACCCTAGATTTTTAATCATTACTTTTTGGTGTTTGTTATCAACTATGTACCTTTAAGAACCCAATCTTCAGTACCCATTTTTACTTGGGAGTGAGACCACTGGCCTTATTGCTCTCTCCTCCTTTTGACTCTCCTTTTTCTCCCCCAGACCACCTCTATCTCCCCTCTCCCCCTTTTCTTCTGTACCCAACTCGGTGAATCTGTTTGTGTGTTCCGGGCTGCAGAGAACACTTAGGAAACTGATTACTGGCTGGATCTGTCTCTCTCCTGTTGATTCCCCTTTTTATCCTCCTGGCCACCTCTGTCTCCTCCCTCCCTCTTCTCTTCTCTGTGTAACTCCGAGAACATCTCTGAGGGATCCAGACTGTGGAGAGCACACAGGGAAGTGATTACTGGCTAGCTTGCTCTCTCCCCTTTTGATTCCCCCTCTTCTCCTCCTGGTCACCTCTATCTTCTTCCTTTCTCCTCTCTTCTTCATGTAACTCTGTGTGCCTCTCCGGGAGCCCCTCACTGTGAAGGAACTTTTCATCATTAACCTAGACATTTTAACATCAGTACTGTATAGATGAAGAAGTCTTGAGGCTACTGTAAGAATAAGACTGAAAACCAGAGGCAGGAGGCTTAAGTCCAAATCCTGAGAACACCAGAGAACTCCTGAATCCGGGGGACATTAATTGATAGGAGCTCATCAAATGCCTCCATATCTACACTGAAACCAACCACCACCCAAGGGCCAACAAGCTCCAGAGCAAGATATTCCATGCAAATTCTCCAGCAACACAGTAACATAACACTGAGCCTGAAATACATAGGCTGAACAAAGTCACATCAAACCCATTGACATCTCAAAACTCATTACTGAACACTTAATTGCACTCCAAAGAGAAGAAATCCAGCTCCACCCACCAGAACACTGACACAAGCTTCCCCAACCAGGAAACCTTGACAAGCCACCCATCCAACCCCACCCACAGCAAAGAAGCTCCACAATAAAAAGGAACCACCAACTGCCAGAATACAGAAAGACCATCCCAAACACAGCAATATAAATAAGATGAAAAGGCAGAGAAATACCCAGCAGGTAAAGGAACAGGATAAATGCCCACCAAACCAAACAAAAGAGGAAGAGATAGGGCATCTACCTGATAAAGAATTCTGAATAATGATGTGAAAATGATCAAAATCTTGAAAACAAATTGGAGTTACAGATAAATAGCTTGGAGACAAGGATCAAGAAGCTGCAAGAAAGGTTTAACAAGGACCTAGAAGAAATAAGAAAGAGTCAATATATAATGAATAATGCAATAAATGAGATCAAAAACACTGTGGAGGGAACCAACAGTAGAATAATGGAGGCAGAAGATAGGATAAGCATGGTAGAAGATAGAGTGGTAGAAATAAATGAAACAGAGAGGAAAAAAGAATTAAAAGAAATGATGACAAGCTTAGAGACCTCTGGGACAATGTTAAATTCCCCAACATTCGAATCATAGGAGGCCCAGAAGAAGAGGACAAAAAGAAAGACCATGAGAAAATACTTGAGGAGATAATAGTTGAAAACTTCCCTAAAATGGGGAAGGAAATAATCACTCAAGTCCAAGAAACTCAGAAAGACCCAAACAGGATAAACCCAAGGCAAAACACCCCAAGACACATATTAATCAAATTAACAAAGATCAAACACAAAGAACACATATTAAAAGCAGCAAGGGAAAAACAAGAAATAACACACAAGGGGATTCCCATAAGGATAACAGCTGATCTTTCAATAGAAACTCTTCAGGCCAGAAGGGAATGGCAGGACATACTTAAAGTGATGAAAGAAAATAACCTACAGCCCAGATTACTATACCCAGCAAGGTATAGTAATATCATATCATTCAGATATGAAGGAGAAATTAAACGCTTTACAGACAAGCAAAATCTGAGAGAATTCAGCACCACCAAACCAAACCTCCAACAAATGCTAAAGGATCTTCTCTAGAAAGGAAACACAGAAAGGATGTATAAACGCGAACCTAAAACAACAAAGTAAATGGCAATGGGATCATACTTATCAATAAATACCTTAAATGTAAATGGGTTGAATGCCCCAACCAAAAGACAAAGACTGGCTGAATGGATACAAAAACAAGAACCCTATATATTTTGTCTACAAGAGACCCACCTCGAAACAAGGGACACATACAAACTGAAAGTGAAGGCCTGGAAAAAGATATTCCATGCAAATAGAGACCAAAAGAAATCAGGAGTAGCAATACTCATATCAGATAAAATAGACTTTAAAACAAAGGCTGCGAAAAGAGACAAAGATGGACGCTACATAATGATCAAAGGATCACACCAAGAAGAAGATATAACAATCATAAATATATATGCACCCAACATAGGAGCACCATAATATGTAAGTAAAATGCTAACAAGTATTAAAAGGAAAATTAACAATAACACAATAATAGTGGGAGACTTTAACACCCCACTCACACCTATGGATAGATCAACTGACCAGAAAATTAAAAAGGAAACACAAACTTTAAATGATATAATAGACCAGTTAGACCTAATCTATAGGACACTTCACCCCAAAACAATCAATTTCACCTTTTTCTCAAGCACACACGAAACCTTCTCCAGGTTAGATCACATCCTGGGCGATAAATCTAGCCTTGGTAAATTCAAAAAAAATTGAAATCATTCCAAACATCTTTTCTGACGAAATGTAGTAAGATTAGATGTCAATTACAGGAGGAAAACTATTAAAAATTCCAACATATGGAGGCTGAACAACACGTGTTTGAATAATCAACAAATCACAGAAAAAATCAAAAAAGAAATCAAAATATGTATAGAAATGCATGAAAATGAAAACACAACAACCCAAAACCTATGGGACACTGTAAAAGCAATGCTAAGGGGGAGGTTCATAGCAATACAGGATTGCATCAAGAAACAAGAAAAAGGCCAAATAAAAAACCTAACTCTATACCTAAAGCAACTTGAAAAGGAAGAAATTATGAACCCCAGGGTTAGTAGAAGGAAAGAAATCTTAAAAATTAGGGCAGAGATGGCTGCTATCCAAAAGTCTACAAGCAATAAATGCTGGAGAGG
>NC_057419.1:31688229-31699213 GCF_019320065.1 Cervus canadensis
AAAAAAAAAAAATTAGGGCAGAAATACATGCAAAAGAAACAAAAGAGACCATAGCAAAAATCAACAAAACCAAAAGCTGGTTCTTTGAGAAGATAAACAAAATTCACAAACCATTAGCAATATCCATCAAGAAACAAAGGGAGAAAATCAAATCAACAAAATTAGAAATGAAAATGGAGAGATCACAACAGACAACATTGAAATACAAAGGATCATAAGAGACTATTATCAGCAACTACATGCAAATAAAATGGACAACTTGGAGAAATGGACAAATTCTTAGAAAAGTACAACTTTCCAAAATTTAACCAGGAAGAAATAGAAAATCTTAACAGACCCTTCACAAGCACAGAAATTGAAAATATAATAAAAAAAATATTCCAGCAAACAAAAGTTCAGGACCAGACGACTTCACAGCTGAATTCTACCAATAATTTAGAGAACTCACACCTATCCTACTCAAATTCTTCCAGAAAATTGCAGAGGAAGGTAAACTTCCAAACTCATTCTATGAGGCCACCATCGCCCTAAAACCAAAACCTGACAAAGAGGCCACAAAAAAAAGAAAACTACAGGCCAATATCACTGATGAACATAGATGCAAATATCCTTAACAAAAATCTGGCAAACAGAATCCAACAACATATTAAAAATGTCATACATCATGACCAAGTGGGCTTTAGCCCAAGAATGCAAGGATTCTTCAATATCCACACATCAATCAGCATAATACACCACAGTAACAAATTGAAAGATAAAAACCATATGATTATCTCAATAGATGCAGAGAAAGCCTTTGACAAAATTCAACATCCATTTATGATATAAAAAAAAATAATTAAAAAAAAACCCTCCAGAAAGCAGGAATAGAAGGAACATACTTCAACATAATAAAAGCTATAAAGGACAAACCCTCAGCAAACATTACCCTCAATGGTGAAAAACTGAAAGCATTTCCCTTAAAGTCAGGAACAAGACAAGGGTTTCCACTCTCACCACTACTATTCAACATAGTTCTGGAAGATTTGGCCATAGCAATCAGAGCAGTAAAGGAAATAAATGGAATCCAGATTGGAAAAGAAGTACTAAAACTTTCACTGTTTGCAGATGACATGATCCTCTATATAGAAAACCCTAAAGATTCCACCAGAAAATTACGAGAGCTAATCAGTGAATATAGTAAAGTTGCAGGATATAAAATTAACTCACAGAAATCCCTTGCATTCCTATACACGAACAATGAGAAAACAGAAAGAGAAATTAAGGAAACAATACCATTCACCATTGCAACGAAAAAAATAAAATACTTAGGAATATATCCACCTAAAGAAACAAAAGACCTATATATAGAAAACTATAAAACACTGATGAAATAAATCAAAGAGGACACAAATAGATTGAGAAATATACCGTGTTCATGAATCGGAAGAATCAGTATAGTGAAAATGAGTATACTACCCAAAGCAATCTATAGATTCAATGCAATCTCCATTAAGCTACCAATGGTATTTTTCACAGAACTAGAACAAATAATTTCACAGTTTGGAAATACAAAAAACCTCGAAAAGCCAATGCAATCTTGAGAAAGAAGAGTGGAACTGGAGGAATCAAGCTGCCTGACTTCAGGCTCTACTACAAAGCCACAGTCATCAAGACAGACAGGATGGTACTGGCACAAAGACAGAAATATAGATCAATGGAACAAAATTAAAAGCTCAGAGATAAATCCACGCACTTATGGACACCTTATCTTTGACAAAGGAGGCAAGAATATGCAATGGAGAAAAGACAATCTCTTTAACAATTGGTTCTGGGAAAACTGGTTAACCACTTGTAAAAGAATGAAACTAGAACACTTTCTAACACCACACACAAAAATAAAAAAGATCTAAACGTAAGACCAGAAACTATTAAACTCCTAGAGGAGAACATAGGCAAAACACGCTCTGACATAAACCGCAGCAGGATCTCTATGACCCACCTCCCAGAATATTGGAAATAAAACCAAAAATAAACACATGGGACCTAATTAAACTTAAAAGCTTTTGCACAATGAAGGAAACTATAAGCAAGGTGAAAAGACGGCCTTCAGAATGGGAGAAAATAATAGCAAATGAAGCAACTGACAAAGAATTAATCTCAAAAATATACAAGCAGCTCCTGAAGCTCAATTCCAGGAAAATAAATGACCCAATCAAAAAATGGGCCAAAGAACTAAACAGACAGTTCTCCAAAGAAGAGATACAGATGGCTAACAAACACATGAAAAGATGCTCATAACGTCACTCATTATCAGATAAATCCAAATCAAAACCACAATTAAGTACCATCTCACATCAGTCAGAATGGCTGGCATCCAAAAGTCTACAAACAATAAATGCTGGAGAGGGTGTGGAGAAAAGGGAACCCTCTTACACTGTTGGTGGGAATGCAAACTAGTTCAGCCACTATGGAAAACAAAGTGGAGATTCCTTTAAAAACTGGAAATAGAACTGCCACATGACCCAGCAATCCCACTCCTGGGCATACACACCGAGGAAACCAGAATTGAAAGAAACACGTGTATCTCAGTGTTCATCGCAGCACTGTTTACAACAGCCAGGACATGGAATCAACCTAGATGTCCATCGGCAGACAAATGGATAAGAAAGCTGTGGAACATATACACAATGGAAATTACTCAGCTATTAAACAGAAAGCATTTGAATCAGTTCTAGTGAGGTGGATGAAACTGTATTCTATTATACAGAGTGAAGTAAGTCAGAAAGAAAAACACCAATACAGTATACTAACACATAGATATAGAATTTAGAAAGATGGTAACAATAACCCTATATGCAAGACAGCAAAAGAGACACAGACGTATAGAACAGTCTTTTGGACTCTGTGGGAGAAGGCGAGCATGGGATGATTTGAGAGGATGGCATTGAAACATGTATATTATCATATGTGAAACAGATTGCCAGTCCAGGTTCAATGCCTGAGACAGGGTGCTCAGAGCTGGTGCACTGGGATGACCCAGAGGGATAGGATGGGGTGGGAGGTGGGAAGGAGGTTCAGGATGGGGGGCACATATACACCCATGTCTGATTCATGTCAATGTATGGCAAAAACCACTACAATATTGTAAAGTAATTAGCCTCCAATTAAAATAAATTAATTTTTTAAAATTAATAAAAATAAAATGTTTTTTCAAAAGAATAAAAAAGAGAAATCAGCTGATAACCTTATGGGAGTTCCCTGGTATGTTTTCATTTTTTCCTTGCTGCTTTTGATGTATTTTATCTTTATTAATCTTTTGTCTTTAATTTGCATCATTTTGATTACTATGTGTCTCAGTGTGTTCCTCCTTGAGCTTATCCTGTCTGAGACTCTCTGTGCTTCCTGGACTTGGTTGACTATTTCCTTCACCACATTAAGGAAGGTTTCAGCTATTATCTATTCAAATATTTTCTCAAGTTCTTTCTGTCTCTCTCTCTTCTCCTTCTGGGACCCCTATAATCAAATGTTGGTGCATTTAATGTTATCCTAGAGGACTCTTAGGCTATCTTCATTTTTTCATTCTTTTTTCTATATTCGTCTTATGGCAGTGATTTCTCCCACTCTGTCTTCCAGATCACTTCTGCCTCAGTTATTCTGCTGTTGATTTCTTCTAGTGTATTGCTCATTTCTGTTTGCTTGTTCTTTAGTTCTACTAGGTCTTTGGTAAACATTTCTTGCATCTTCTCCACTCTTTTTCCAAGATCCCAGATCATCTGCACTGTGATTGTTTTCAATTCTTTTTCTGAAAGGTTAACTATATCCACTTCATTTAGTTGTTTTTCTGGGGTTTTATCTTGTTCTTTAATCTGGGAGATATTCTTCTGCTTTTCATTTTGATTAATTTGCTGTGGTTGTTTTCCTTCTGGAGGCTGCAGGATTGTGGTTCTTCTAGCTCCTTCTGTCTGCCCTCTGGTGGATGAGGCTGATGGGAGCAACTGGTGTTGGGAAAAACTAGGTTTTGTTCTGGTGCACAGGATCCTGCTCAGTAAAACTTTAATCTGATTTTCTGTTAGTTTTTTAGCCTGAGGTGACTCAGCTCTAGAGTCTACAGTCTATATGCTAGGGTTAATGACAACCTCCAAGAGGACTCACTTGTCAAGGAGCACCTCCCAGGACTGCTGCTGTCAGTTTCCTTGTTCTCCACAGTGGCTAACACTGCCAACCCATACCTCCAAAGGAGGCCCTCAAAAACTAGCAGTTATGTCTGGTTCAGTCTCCTGTAGGATCACTGCTCCTTTCCCCTGTGTTGTGGTGCATACAAGATTTTGTTTGTGCCTTCCAAGAGTGGAGTCTGTTTCCCCAATCTTGTGGAAGTCATAAAATCAAGTCCTGTTGGGCTTCAAAATTAGATTCCCTTGGGATTCCTAGTCCCTGTGTTTGGCCCCCAGGCTGGAAAGCCTGATATATGGTTCAGAACCTTCAAAACAGTGCGACAACTTCTTAGGGATTATTGTCCTCCAGTTTGTGGGCCACCCACATGGAAGGTATGTGATTTGATTTTATCATGATTGCTCCCCTCCTACCATCTCATTGCATCTTCTCCTTTGTCTTTGGGTGCAAAGTATCTTTTTTCAGTGGGTTCCAGCTTCCTCTTGTCAATCAATGGTCATTCAACAGCTAGTTGCGATTTCAGTGCTCTCACAGGAGGAGATGGCTACACATACTTCAACTTCAGAATCTTGATTTAATCTAACAGAGAGTTTTTAACAAAGAGCTAAAAATATAAGGACAACCAAACAGAGTTGAAGAATACAAAAACTGAAATGAAAGTTACACTAGAAAAAATAAAAGAAGCAGAATAAGTGAGGCAGAAAATAGGTCAGTAAGCTGGAAAATAGAGTGGTAGAAATCACTGCTATAGAACAGAATAAAGAAAAAAGAAGGAAAATAAATGAAAACAGTTTAAGAGACTTCTGGGGCAATGTCAAATGCGCCAATATTCACACTATATGATCTTAGAAGGAGAAGAACAAGAGAAATAGGCTGAGAATATAGTTGAAGAGATCATGGTTAAAATCTTACCTAACATGGGAATCAAAACAGTCATCCAGAAAGCACAGAGGGTCCATAAAGGATTAACCAAAGGAGGAACGTGCTCAGACAATTAGTAATCAAACTGACAAAAGCTTAAAAGACTAAGAGAAAATGCTAAAAACAACAAGGGAAAAGAAACAACAGACAAGAGAATCCCCGCTGTACTATCACTGGATTTTTCAGAAATTCTGCAGGCCAGAAGGGAATGGCATGATATATTTGAAGTGATATAAGGGATAAACCTACAGCCAAGAATACTTTACCCAGCAAGTCTTTTGTTCAGATTTGATGGGGAAATCAAAAGCTTGACAGACAAGCTAAAGCTAAAAGAATTTAGCACCACCAAACCTGTTTTACAATCAATGGTAAAGGAACTTCTCTAGGCAGGAAAAAAGGCCACAACTAGAAACAGGTAAAATATGAGATGGGAAATTTCACTGGTAAAGGTAAATATGCAGTAAAAGTAGGAAATCATCCACAAACAGTTATGATATTTAAACTAGCAATTGTGAGAAAAGGACAGTACAAAGGCAAGATATTTGAAATTAAGACACCAGAAACTTAAAACAATCATGTATATATACAGACTGCTATACAAAAACCCCATGGTAACCAAAACCAAAAATCTATAATGGATATCACACAAAAATTTAAAAAAAGAATCCAAACACAACATTAAATATAGTCATCACATCACAAGAGAAGATGGTACTTCCCTGGTGGTCCAGTGACTGAGACTCCATGCTCCTAATGCAGAAGGCCTGGGTTTGATCCCTGGTCAGGGAACTAGATCCCACATTGCATGCCATGACTAAGAGTTCATATGCCATAACTAAAAAAATATTGTGCTGCCACAACAAAAGATCCCACATGCCACAACTAAGATCCAGCCTAGCCAAATTAATTAATTAATTTTTTTAGTCACAAGAGAAGAGAACTAAAAAGGAAAGGGGACAAAAAGACCTACAAAAATAAAAATAATTAACAAAATGACAATAAGAACGTATATATCAACAAGTACTTTAAATGGAAATGGATTAAATGCTACAATCAGACTGGCTGAATGGATACAAAAACAAGAACTGTATATATGCTGCCTACAAGAGACCCACTTGAGATGTAGAGACACTTAGCCAGAAAGTGAGGGGGTGGAAAAAGGTATCCCATGCAAATAGAAATCAGAAGAAAGCTGGAGTAGCAAAACTTGTATCAGACAAAATAAACTTTAAAATCAATACTGTTAAAAGAGAAAAGAAAGGACAGTACATAATGATAAAGGGATCAAACCAAGAAGAAGATATAGCAATTGCAAATATATATGCACCCAATATAGGAGCACCTCAATATGTAAGGCAAATACTAACAACCACAAAAAGGAGATATTAATAGTAACATTATAGTGTTAACACCCCCGTTACATACTTAACACCCCATTACATCAGTGGAAAGATCTTCCAAACAGAGAATCAATAAGAAAATATAGGCCTTAAGTGCTACATTAGAGCAGACGGAATTAATTGACATTTATAGAGCATTTCATCCAAAAGCAACAGAATATATATTCTTTAACAGTGTACACAGAACATTCTCCAGGATAGGTCACATGGTGGGCCACAAAGCGAGCTTTCATAAATATAAGAAAACTGAAATCACGTGAAGTATCTTTTCTGACCATGAAGAGATTAGAAATCAACTACAATTAAAAAAAACCTGCAAAAAACCACAAATACATAGAGGCTATACACTATGCTACTATACAACAAATGGATCACTGAAGAAATCAAAGAGGAAATTAAAAATATCTAGAGGCAAATGAAACTGAAAACACAAAGTCCCACGACCTATGAAACACCACAAAATCTGTTTTAAGAAGAAAGTTTATAGCAATACAAGCTTATAATAGGAAACCAGAAAAATCTCTAATAAACAACCTAAACTTAGACCAAAAGCAGCTAGAGGAAGAAGAACAAACCCCAAAGTTAAGAGAAGAAAGAAATCACAAAGATCAGAGCAGAAATAAATGAAATAGAGACAAAGAAAACAATAGAAACTATCAATGAAATTAAAGCTGATTATTTGAAAAGATAATATTGATAAATCTTTAGCCAAACTCATCAAGAAAAAAAAAAAGGAGGGACCTAAATCAATAAAATGAGACATGAAAAAGTACAAGTTATAATGGACACCACAGAAATACAAAGGATCATAAGAGACTACTGCAAGCAGCTAGATGCCAATAAAATGGAAAACCTGGAAAATGGACAAATTCTTAGAAAGGTACAATCTCCCAAGACTGAACCAGGAATTGAAAATATGAACACACCAATCAGAAGTGCTGAAATTGAATCTGTGATTAAAATACTCTCAACTAACAGAAGTCCAGGACCAAATAGATTTACAGGTAAATTCTATCAAAAGTTTAGAGAAGAGCTCATACCCATCCTTCTGAAACTATTGCAAAATTTCAGAGGAGGGAACACTCCCTAACTCATTCTGTGAAGCCATCTTCATCTTGACATCAAAACCAGACCAAGATACCACAAAAAAAGAAAATTACAGACCAATATCATTAATAAATATAATAATAGGTGCAAAAATCTTCACCAAAATACTAGCAAATCAAATTCAACAGTACATTAAAAGGATCATACACCATAATCAAGTGGGATTTATAGCAGAGATGCAAGGATTTTTCAATATCTGCAAATCAATCATTGTGACACACTACATTAACAAGTTGAAGAATAAAAACCCAAATGATCATCTCAATAGATGCAGAAAAAGCTTTTGATAAAAGTCAATACCCATTCATGATAAAAAAAAAAATTCTACAAAAAGTAGGTATAGAGGAAGCCTATCTCAACACAGTAGAGCCCATATGTGACAAACCCACAGCTAACATCATACTCAGTAGTGAAAAGATGAAAGCAATTCCTCTAACATTGGGAACAAGATAAGAATATGCACTCTCATTCAGCATAGTTTTGAAAATCTTAGACATGGCAATTAAAGAAGAAAAATAAATAAAAGAAATGCAAATTAGAAAAGAAGGAAAATTGTCGCTCTTTGTAGATGCCATAACACTATACATATAAAATCCTAAAGATGGTACCAGACAATTACTAGAGCTCATCAATGAATTTGGTACAGTTGTAGGATACAAAATTAATACACAGAAATCTGTTTCATTTCTCTACACTGACAACAAAAGATCAGAAACAGTAATTCAGGAAACCATCCCATTTACCATATCAACAAAATGAATAAAATGCTTAGGAATAAGTCTACCTAAGAAGATTACTGATAAACACATGAAAAAATACTCAACATTATTAGAGAAATTCAAATCAAAACTACAATGGAGGTGGGGATAGAGGCTCAAGAGGAAGGGGGATATATATATATATATCTAATTATGACTGATTCACATTGTTGTACTGCAGAAGCCAACAAAACATTGTAAAGCAATTTTCCAACAATTAAAAAATAAATATATAAAAATCTACATTGAGGTATTACCTCTCACCAATCAGAATGGCCACCATCAAAAAATCTACAAACAATAAATGCTGGGGAGGATGTGGAGAAAAAGGAACCCTCCTGCACTGTTGGTAGGAATGTAAATTGATACAACCACCATGGAAAACAGAATGGAGATTCCTTGAAAAACTAAGAATAAGACTACCATATGATCCAGCAATCCCACTACTGAGTATATACCCTGAGAAAAACCACAATTCAAAAAGACACATGTACTCCTCATTGCAGTATTATTTACAATAGCCAGGAAAAGGAAGTAACCTAGATGTCCATCAACAGATGAATGGGCAAAGAAGATGTGATGCATATATACAATTCAATATTATTCAGCCCTAAAAAGCATCAAATTTGAGTCAGTTGTAGTGAGGTGGATGAACCTAGAGCCTGTTATACAGAGCGAGGTAAGTTAGAAAAAAAAAAAAACAAATACTGTATATTAACACATAAATATGGAATCTAGAAAAATAGTACTGATGAACATATTTGCAGGAAAGTAATGGAGATGCAGATGTAGAGAACAAACATGTGGATGCAGCAGAGGAAGGAGAAGATAGGACGATTGAGAAAGTATCATTGACATATATACACTACATATACACTATTATAAAATAGATAGCTAGTGGAAAGCTGCTATATAACATAGAGATCCCAGCCTGGGGCTCTGTGAAGACCTAGAAGGGTGGGATGGGAAGGTGGAAGGAGGCTCAAGAGGGAGAAAATATATATATATATATAACCAATTCATCTTTTTGTACAGCAGAAACCAATACAACATTATAATGTATTATCTTTCAATTAAAAAATAAATGTTAAAAATCTACCTAAGAAACAAAAGACCTATATTCAAAAACAATAAGGTGCTGATGAAAGCAATCAAAGATGACACAAACAGATGAAACGATATACCATGTACTTGAGTTGGAAGAATCAATATTATCAAAATGAATATACTACCCAAAATGAATATACTATACTATCTGAAAAATGATTTACAGATTCAATGCAGTCCCTGTCAAATCACCAATAACATTTGTCAATTTGTATGGAAACACAAAAGACCCCAAATAACCAAAGCAATCCTGAGAGAGAAAAATGAAGCTGGAGGAATCAGGCTCCCTGACTTTAGACTATATTACAAAGCTACAGTAATCAAGACAATATGTTACTGACACAACAAACAGAAATATAGATTAATGGAATAGGACAAAAAGCCTAGAGATAAACCCATGCACCTATGGTCAATTAATCTATGACAAAGAAGCCAAGAATATATTATACAATGGAAAAAAAGACAGTTTCTTCAATAAGTGGTGCTGGGAAAATTGGACAGCTACATGTAAAAGAATGTAATTAGAAAATTCTCTAACACCATGCACCAAAATAAACTCAAAATGTATTAAGGACCTAAATGTAAAACTGAATACTCTAAAACTTCTAAAGGAAAACATAAGCAGAACGTTTTTCAACATAAACGGCAGCAATATCTTTGTGGATCTGTCTCCTAAAACAATGGAAATAAAACAAAAATAAACAAATGGAACCTAATTAGACTGAAAATATTTTGCACAGCAAAGGAAACCATAAACAAAACAAGAAGACAGCCTACAGATGAGAGAAAACATTTGCAGATCAAGCCACCAAAAGGGATTCAAACCCAAAATATACAAACAGTTCAAATACATCAATATAAAAAAAAAAATCCAATCAAAGAACGGGCATAAGATCTAAATAGACATTTCTCTAAAGAAGACATACAGATGACCAACAGACATTTGAAAAGATGTTCAACATCACTAATTATTAATTAAATGTAAACCAATACTACAATGTGGTATCACTTCACCCCAGTCAGAATAACCATCATCAAAAAGTCTATGAAATAATAAATGCTGGAGAGAATGTAGAGAAAAAGGAACCTTCCTACACTGTTGGTGGAAATGTAAATTGATAAAGCCACTATGGAGAATAGTGTGGAGGTTCCTTAAAAAACTAAGAATTACCATATAATACTGCAATCCCACTTCTGGGCATATATTTGGAGAAAGCTTCAATTCAAACAGATATATGCACCCCAATATTCATTGTAGCACTATTTACAATTGTCAAGACATGGAAGCAACCTAAATGTCTATTGACAGATGAATGAATAAAGATGTGGTATAGGTATGGGTATAGATAGATAGGTAGATAGATAGATTAGTAATATTATTCAGCCATAAAATAGGATGAAACTGGAAATAGAACTGCCATATGACCCAGCAATCCCACTTCTGGGCATACACACTGAGGAAACCAGATCTGAAAGAGACACGTGCACCCCAATGTTCATCGCAGCACTGTTTATAATATCCAGGACATGGAAGCAACC
>NC_057419.1:31699313-31719036 GCF_019320065.1 Cervus canadensis
AAAATAAATGGAAAAAAATTTAGCACCAGGACAGGTCTGGATGCCAGATCCTGTCTTGGTACACAGTGGGAACATGTTGAGTGACATGAGGGGTAGGAGGATAGGCTATCTGATGCCAATCTAAGCTCTGTAGCACTGCCATGTCATTCCTCCTGAGTAGGATTCTGACTCAGAGGCATTTAACTATAATTCTGCAAATAGTAGCTTCACCCCATTGGCTCCTCAGCCAATTACACACTGCATTTTTTAAGTTTTTTTTTTTTATTTCTTTTGTGAGTGTGTTTTTCTACCTCATCTTTTTTTTTTTTTACAAACCCTATGTTGAGGGCTGACTTTGTTTAAATCACAACAAAGAAACTGCTCTGTAAATGATCTATAAGCAGATTGCCTGTGAAGAGAGAGAATATGTTTAATATTATAGAAATAAATTCATAATATATTGCTAAGTAAAAATCACAAGTTGATAAGTAATATGTATAGTGAAATCCCATTTTTATTAATATATCTATATATATATATATAGATAAATAAAAAAGCAAAAAAGGCTATAAGCATAAATATTAAGAGTGGGTTACTTTAGCATGAGGGGTCATGGATGATTTTTTAATTAATTTTATTTCTGTTTAGTGATATTTTATACTTTTACATAACTAAAATAAAATGAAGTCATTTCAGAAAAAAGAACAATTTAAATTTATTTACGCTGAAATGCTAGAGATTTCGCAGATCTACTTTCCTTCAAGCAGTTGGAACTCAGTCAGCATAAGAAGATATCTGGACCACACAAGAGATAAAAAAGAGAAAAGAGATCTCCAGGAAGGGCTGACACCTAATTTATTCCCTAATTTATTTATTCCCTAATTTTTCTCAGGATTGACTCAGCTAGACTGAGAAATTTAGAGTTAATTTCATGTGTTTCACATGGTAGATATGCCATGCCCCCAAGAAGACACGTACACAGTGTGTAAGAGAGATTTCAAGATTTCTAGCTTTGTTTCTTCTTTATTTAAAATGTTCATCTGACTGGTTCTCTTGAGTATATATTAAGTACAGCATGACTTTCTGACACTCTTAAAGTCTTAAAGGAGGCAACAGTTGTGCAACATGGGGTGCTTACTTATATATAATACTATCAGCACTTCCTGCTTAAAACAGGAAGGAAGAGAAGGACTGACAGTCCTAAACCCAAAATTAGTGAAATGAGGCCTCTTTATCTCAGGAACAAAAAGACAGACCATTACACTTGCCATTTTGAGTGCTCCTGATAATTGCTTGTTTGTTCATTTGTTTAAATGATATTGAACTCAAGACAGCCTGGAGATGGAATAGTCATGAGATTCAAGAATATATTTCATTTAGAAATCAAGTGGACATTAGAACTATTTCAGTAGAGGGAGGATACCAATAATATTTTAATGCAAAAAAGAAAGTTCAACATTACCTAACAAATGCATTTCACAAGCAACACTAAGTTAATAACAAAAAATAATCTCAGAATTTTATAATGCATCCCAATTTTCAAAGTGCTTTAGCAGACTTCATTTTATCAACAGTGAGAAATTGAAAAAACAATGGCTCTGGCTCTATGTTAACAGATGTGACAAAAGCTATTGGTTTGAGTGCCTGAACACCAGATAAACCTTTACTCTTCATCCTAAAAGTGTATTTTCCTGCTATAAGGAAAGTGTTCTACCAACCAGTAACCTCACATATGTCCCCTTCCCACAACTTTGTCCACTATTTTTCTCTATGCATGAGAAATAAATACAACTTTAAAATGCCAATGGCAATCTACAAACTGACAAGTAAAATTGAGGTTGATCCATAAAAGTACATTCCAAATTAAAAATCATGAAATTAAACTAAGCACTTTGTTCCATAGCCATATATATTCCACTTTAAGGATTCAACTTAGCCCTGTGACACAGGAAAAAATCTTCTATTTTGTTATTTTTTAGCCACGGTCAAAACCTCAACAAGCTAATCTAAGCGCCAACTATCCAGTGGTGAGAGGCCTCTGGACAGAACAGGAAAGAACATATTTAATAGGAGACAAATCAATATCAAGTAAAGAACTTCTGATCATCTGAAAGCAAAAGTAAAAAGAAAAATCATCTAAAATGCAAATTGGCATGTCTGTGAAAAATTTTTTTTTCATTTATTTTTATTAGTTGGAGACTAATTACTTTACAATATTGTAGTGGTTTTTGCCATACATTGACATGAATCAGCCATGGATTTACATGTCTGTGAAAATGTTATTTTTTAAAAAAAACAAGATTCTATTTTATATTCTGATTTGTGCCCAATATTGCCTGAGAATTCACTTACACAAACCAAACCAGCAAAGCTAAGATATGGGAAAGTTTTTAATGCTCCAAACCAGAAATCATTCTTTGAAACAGTGTCACATTCCTGGCTGGTAACTTTGTAAATAACTCTGAGTGAGTAAAACCATAATGTTAATAAAAATAAATCTGTATGTATTAGAAGCATAATTTGTGCCAGGCACTATTGCAATTAAGCCCCATAATAACCACATAAGGTAGTGTAATTAATGGCCCCATATTACAGACCAGGAATCTAAAGATCCAAGAGTTTGGATAACTTACCTAAGATCACAATTAGTAAATGGTGGAACCAAAATTCAGTCCAGATCTGTCCACCTCCAAAGTTTATATTATTAAACCCTAGTGCATACAACCTCTCAGAATGTAGTTTCTTACACTACCTTCTACTCCCTCGGGGAGGGGGTACTGAAAGGAAAAATGAAAAAAAGAAAGTAATTGAAACATGCTTTATTTGCTTCAAAATATTTGTCCAAGTCTAGTCTTGCTTGTATTTTTTAAAAGGGAAGTTATCTTGGTAAGAGAGGTGAAGCTAGTTAAGAGCTAGGCCCCAAAATCAAATATTTAAGTCATTTTCCCTTCTTGGCTTAGACAGTTGTTTGGTCCCTGGTGAGATAAAGGAAACATGCCAAACACAGTTTCTGAGCACATCCCTGGGGGATTTCCCCCAATACTAGGAAATAACTAAGAGGTTGTTTTTATAGCTATTTACAGTTCACAAGCACTTCAACATGTGTTAGCTCACTCTGATTCCCAGTGAAGTGATAGAGTGGTGGTTATTAACCCTTTACTGCTATTAATTACAAATGGGAAAAACTGAAGCTCAGAAAATTCAAGTGACTTGCTCCCTTTCAGGTCACACCAAAAGTGATGAAGCCCCAATAAACCCAGGTCATGGAATTCCATTTTCTTTTTTTTTTTCCATTTTCAAATTAAACTAATGTTTTCCCTTCAGTGGCTAAGGCAGTTTTACAAATAGCACTTTATTAACCCATACACACAGTAAACACATACAAATATTCCTGAGAGATGATGTCATTATGGCAAATTAAGCTCCAGATATAAAAATAAGCCTTTGCCCTTTCATGGCTCTCCTTTTCTGTGACTTTTAAATGCTGTGAAATAAGCAGAGCTGATATTATCATTGCTTTTCTAATAAGAATACTTAGACTCCCCATTTATAGTGGGTGACCTCTCCTATAAAAGTCAGTTCTTGAGTGACTTCTTAATTTAGAGACATCTAATAGACGATACTCACTCTAAACTATACTTAAAGGTATTTCAGCCTAGGCTAGCAAGTTTGGAGTAGCAGGAGCTTTGAGGATCTGTGGACTTCTTAGACACTCCTAAAATAATTCTTAGTACCCTAGCCTCTATACTGATGCTGAAGTTGAAACTCAAGTATTTTGGTCATCTGATGTGAACAGCTGACTCACTAGAAAAGTCCCTGATGCTGGGAAAGATTGAGGGCAGAAGGAGAAGAGGGCGTCAGAGAATGACATGGTTGCATGGCTTCACCAAAGCAATGGACATGAACTTGAACAAACTTCAGGAGATGATGAGGGACAGGGAGGCCTGGCTTGCTACAGTTCATGGGGTCACAAAGAGTTGGACACCACTGGGCAATTGAACAACAACAAACAACAACAACAACACTAGTCTCTAGTTATAGCAACACTTTCACCAAGAATTTACAGCACAATGATTACTCAGAAAGTTTTCTTTCATTTTCTTAGAAAAAACTAAACTTGACACACTTTTCAGTAGTTGCACAATCCCTTCAATTAACGGAAGGCCTAGTTCTCATGGAAAGAAAGTCTTTGTCTAATTCTTCCATTACTGATCTTCTTTAGAAGTAAAGTCTGAGGTAGGGGCAGATCCAACCAGCCCCAGTTCCTAGGTTTGCAGGCTATACCAGGTTCCCTGATCACATGCACACAGCAAACTCTCTCTCACATCAGTTGCCAAAATGACTCAGCAATACAGCTCATTTTCCTACTCACACCCATCTGCAGCTGGACTCAGGGGCAAATACTAAGTAGGAAAAAGTAAAGTTGGAGTTTATCATCATTACTACAACTTCCATTTGTATAACTTTTGTTTTTCTTTTCAAAGCACCTTTCTATATATTCTCCCTTTTGGTCCTGTCAGGGAGAAAGGCAAGAACTCTACAAATCCATGCAAATGAACTTTCTCATCCATGCTAACCAGATGGCATCCTCCTCAAACTTCAAAGCCCATACATGAAGTTACACACACTAGTGTGCCTCAGCTATGCCCATAAACCCACACTGAGATATAAATAAATACAAAGGGAGTGGAAATAAATCTACTTACTCTTGATTAGGAATCCAGAAACTTGGCTTCTTTCCCAACTTTGGCACTTAATTATATGACCTTGTACTGATGATATGCTTTACTCCAAACTAAGTATTAATTTTAAAATCTATTCTAAATCTGTGCAGTTCAAAGCAGTAGCCACTGTCTATACGTTAGCTATTGAGCATCTGAAATGTGACTAGTGTAAGTGAAGGACAGAATTTTCTATTTAATATAATTTAATGTATTTACATTTAAGTTTAAATAAGCACATAATACTAGTGACTATGGCATTGGGCAGCACAGAATAATGTAGGGATTTGGGGCTTAAATAATCTGTACCAGCTCTAAGTGGTCTATACCATTCTGTCCTACAGGGCTTATTCAAACTTATTCAAAAAGTTCATTTATTGTGTCGTGGCCTCACCAGAAATGACAACTCAAAAATGATTTATATCATGAGGTAAGCCCTGGGGCAGAAACAGGGAGAGTGATGAGAGTCATATTTCCACAGCCAGACTGATACTTTTCATCGTCTCTGATTTTCTCTAAGCTGGAACTAAAGCATGAATCATGGTATCCCAGTCTCTTTGAGTAAATGTGTATGTGTGTATAGAACTGGGCTGTAAATATAGTAACACTCTTTATCTACCTTTCCAAAGTGTTGTGAGTATTAATTGTGGAATAGTTTCAGTTCTAAAAGAAAATAAGTGATATTTCTTGATTTTGTGGTAAAATAAACATCTTTAGAAAATCTCTTTCTCTTATGGTCTCAGTTTCCTTATCTATAATATAAGAGAGTTGAACTAAATTTATTTAACAAATCAAACAAGGCAATCAGCTAACATCTAGGAACACAATGATTAACCAGATATGTCATACCCTCAGGAACTCAATTTTTTTAAAGTCTAAACAAAATGATTTTTCAAGGCCTTTTCAGCTCTATGAGTAAGTTATGAATCCTGCAGCACAAAGTTAATATATGAATGCTGTCTTACTGAAAATCTTATAACCTTCTACCCAAGTCTTACTCCCTTAAGACAGAGTCCCCATCCAACTACACATTATTCACCTTCTCCCTCACCATTCCCTTCTTGGTCCTCTCCACCCCAATAAAAAATTAAGAACTGAAAGAGTCTGGGGAAAATAAGAAAGAGTAGAGAGATGACAGCAAAAATATATCAGTGTGATATTTCATCATTTCCTAAAATAATAGAAAATGTAAGGACAAGTATGTAATGAAGACAGAGAGGATGGAAAAGAAAGGATAGAGAGATGAGGAAAGATTAGGAATCTGCTGTCAATTATAACAAACATGGCATAAATTGATATAGCTAAACAAGGCCAAAACACAATTGGGGGTGAGTGGAGCACTGCTTTTTCCATCCCAGAGGCAGAGAAACAGCTAAGGACAGACAACTGGGGGAGTACATAGAGGCACCACAGAGCATTCTGTCTCTGCCACTGTTATTGTGATATTCTCTTGAAAGATTTTGCCTCTTTCTGTTTCCTTCCTTACCTGAGTATGTACTATGCTTCCACCATAGTTGAAAATGGCAGTAACAGTCCAGATTGGAGGCAAAGTGGTGACTTATCCTCTGTCTCTCTTATGAACTTTCCCCTAGATCTCTGGGGATCCAAACTCAGTTGAAGAAATTCTATTTCTAATATCACTTCAGTTAGTAAACTTTCCAGGAAAGGATTAGAGTCTGATCTTGAATCCAAATGTTATGTCCTTCTTTAATTTGGTTGAATGACTTTTCCCCCCAACTAATACCACAACCAAGAATACTATGAAAGGAGATGAATATTTAAGAAACCTTAGAGCCCTGACCCCAGGTTGGCTGTAAGATAATTCTGGTACCTACAGATGCAAAGTTCAAGCCTTTGTTCCTGCAGCAGGTAGCAGGTCAGAAGGCTGTTGCTAGTTTCCTGATTTACTGAGTACACAAATTAGTTATTAGTTATAGGGCTATGTTTTCAAAGTGTTAATATGAACATATTTATGCCATCTCCAGATGAAATATCTTAATATAACTCAATACAATTGAGGTAACCAACTCACATTAGGGTATTATTATCCATTTGGTTCATAACATCAAAGTGCTGCCCCGAGTTCCAGTCAACACATAACAGACTGCTATATCCCTTTCTCCAGAAGCAGACAGAGTATCCCAAAGCTCCAATATCCCAGAGCCTAGCCAAAGACAAATTTCTTCTAAATTCCTAACACAGGCCCACAGACAGAAAACCCAGTCATTCCAGACCATTCTTAGTGTGACAGAAAGAAAAAAAATCATTTTTAATTCAATGGAGATAATGTATTGCCGTGGGGATTTTGAGAAACCAAATTCAACCTAAGACATTTATTTTTCAAGACATAAGACACCAGAAAGGAGAAGGATTTTTAGAATGCAGATAGAGCCATAATTGTCAGTGAGAGAGAGACGTGAAATTTATCTTGCCTAAGATCAGGTTTCACATGCTGACGGTTATATTAGCATATACTGGTAGGATTATACTTCTCCACCTACAAATAGTCTAACCACTCCCCCAAATCATAAAAATCAGAGAGAACTAAACTGGACAGAGTATACTCCTTCCTGCTTCCAATCTCAGAGCAGCTGTGTGATTTCCTGAGGATTCCGTTGCTGGAGCTAGGGATAAAAGTTCATCTATACACACAACAACCTGCAAGTCCAGTTTCTATTCTTCTCTTTCTGCCTTCCCCTTCCCCCACTTTGAACCAGAGTAGCCAAATTGAGGCGTGCTTTAAACAGCTTGAGGACTGATCTGAAAGAGGAAGAAGAATTTGTATACATTGGCTAGCATATGTGCCCTGCCCTCCTCTCCTCTTGAAAATAGCAACAACTCATCTTTTCAAAGAAGTTTGCCTAAAAGAGCAGGCACACTGTGAATGGTGTTTACTTTCAGGACCTCCAGGGTATTCAAATTTACTGTACAGCTGACCAACGATGATTAGCTTTCCAAGGGACGGATAGATTGGATTTACTGAAGACCTGGAGCTTGCTTCTGAGAGTGAATGCAAAAGACCCTAAATTGTCAACCTTGAAGTTAACAGGTAAGCAGATTCAATGTTTTTTTCAGTGCTAGAACCAGGCATTCTGCTGATGGTAGATTTTAGCAAATTCCCAGGAGTTTGAGGATAAATAATTTGCCTTGCCTGCTTTGAATTGGGCTGCTAGTATGATTCTTTCTGCTTTATTTATTGGATAGAGATTCAATAATCTAATCAGTCAGTCAACAAGTATTGCTCAGTGCTTCTGTTAGGGGTTCAATGCGGCAAAATACAGAAGGGACACTCCCCAAGCCTCCAGCACCTTTGCAATCAAGTAAGAAAAGTAAGGGATATTTTTTTATTCTTTATTAAGGGCTCAGTGGAGTTTCTCTAAACTGTAGTAGCAGTTTCCTTTAACATACAAATAAAATATACAGTGACTGCTGAAGGTAAACCCACTAGTGAAGACTGATTTGGTATCTTCACAAGGTAGTTTCGTATTAATTATCCTACTTGAATCTCTCAATATTCTGCAATTTAAACAAGTAAGTGTTATTATTTTCTGTTTTGCAAAAAAATAAATTCAAAGGGGTTAAGAAATTTTCTGGAAACTTGCCACACAACTAGAATTGGCAAGTTCTGACTAGAAACTGCAAGTAGAAAGCTTTCACAATTATAAATGAATATAAGGAAATTAGATGATTTAGTAGCTTGGACATATCTGAATTACACCAGGTTTAAACAGGCCTACCACTTCATATATTTTAATCAAAATCTTTGGCCAGGAGAATCCTTCTACTTAAAAGCAAAGAGTTGTTTTCAAAAGTAAACAAATGGGTTGGTGGATTCCATCTATAGCTAAAAAGCAAAAACAAAAACTAACTTGAATTCAGTGGTTCTGCCTTCCAATCCTCTGATTATTTTGAAATCTAGAAAAAGGATTTTTCAGGCTATTATTAAAAAAAAAAATGTAACTAAACTCAGAGTTGAGATTGCATTGCATTTCAAATATGTTGGTGAAATTTGTTTCCAGATAATTTTAAATTTATAATCTCTACTACAACAAAATCAAGTTTATGGTAGCTATTTAAATTATTCAGAAAACTTTCTGTTGCTGTTTTATTATTAATTGTTCAATCAGAACTAAAAGCAGTCTGTGTTTACACTGTAAGTAAACAACCTGAAGTACTGTATTTACTTCAGTCCCCTTAATAAGAGCTGTCCTCCAGGCCCCCATGATATTTAAATGACTATACTAGCGAGTCCCTTCCTGCAAATGAAATAAATCAGCCCATGAACCCAAATAGAATAGTAAAGTGAAGTGAAGTGAAAATAGTGTTCAACTCTTTGCAACCCCATGGACTATACGGTCCATGGAGTTCTCTAGGCCAGAATACTGGAGTGGGTAGACTTTTCCTTCTCCAGGAGATCTTTCCAACCCAAGGATCGAACCCAGGTTTCCCACATTGGTAAAGAAACCCAGGCAGATTCTTTACCATCTGAGCCACAAGGGAAGCAATAGAATGGTAGGCTAAAGAAAGTTTGCAGGTTGAGTCCAGTGCGAATTCATCATTTGGGCGAATTTGCCATACATCAACATGAATCAGCCACAGGCATACATATGTCCCCCCTCCATCCTGAAACCCCCTCCCACCTTCCTCCCCACCCTATCCCTCTGGGTTGTCCCAGAGCACCAGCTTTGGGTGCCTTGCTTCATGCATCGGTCATTTGCACTGGTCATCTATTTTACATGTGGCAATTTACATGTTTCAGAGCTATTCTCTCAAACCATCTCACCCTCGCCTTGTGCCACTGAGTCCAAAAGTCTCTTCTTTTTACATCTGTGTCCCCTTTGCTGCCCTGCATGTAGGATCATTGGTGCCGTCTTTTTAAATTCCATATATCTCCCCACCAACATGGTAATTTCCCGAAAGGCAGGAACTACGTCTAACTTTACTTTGTGGTACATGTTATATTGAGCTTAACTGAAGATTGTTTAACTGAATTACAAGAGATTTGAGCTATTTTAATAAGAACATAAAAGTAACAAAATAGATCAGACTAGCGGTCCATGCAGAGCTATCTGTGTTACTTGGGAAATTATGATAGATACTCTTCATGGCATCAAATTCACAAGGTTTGATATCTATCTTAAGGATCAGTGCTGTTCCTTTAATATCTTATTATTAATAAGCAGTACTGCAAAGGAAAATTTATAATTTTCAGCACCATGGGTAAATTTTGCTTTTATCTCAGATAAAAAGTTCCTGAAAAATCAAAAGCTTGACTAAAGATGGGAGAGAAAAGATAGTAGAAAATGAAAATGATGATTCTGGGCTAGGAAGACACCTAAATGCTGAATTCACACTGGACTCAACCTGCAAACTTTCTTTAACCTATCATTCTATTAAATAGCTCTGTATGGACCACTATTCTGATCTATTTTGTTACTTTTATGTTCTTATTAAAATAGCTCAAATCTCTTGTAACTCAGTTAAACAATCTTCAGTTAAGCTCAATATAACATGTACCACAAAGTAAAGTTAGACGTAGTTCCTGCCTTTCAGGAAATTACCATGTTGGTGGGGAGATATATGGAATTTAAAAAGATGGCACCAACGATCCTAGATGCAGGGCAGCAAAGGGGACACAAATGTAAAGAAGAGACTTTTGGACTCAATGCACAAGGCGAGGGTGAGATGGTTTGAGAGAATAACACTGAAACATGCACATTGCCACATGTAAAATAGATAACCAGTGCAAATTCGGTGCATGAAGCAAGGCACCCAAAGCTGGTGCTCTGGGACAACCCAGAGGGATAGGGTGGGGAGGAAGGTGGGAGGGGGGTTCAGGATGGGGGGGACACATGTATACCTGTGACTGACTCATGTTGATGTATGGCAAAAGCCATCACAATATTATAAAGTAGTTATCCTCCAATTAAAATAAATTAATTAATCTTTCTTAAAAGAATGACAGAACATAAAAATATGAGATGGTAAACCAGTGTTTTTTTAATGGCAAAGGCATTTAGGAAGAAAAAAAATCAGTGGGCTGGGATGACTGGAGAAGGTGTCACAGAGAAGATAAAATGAGATAGGTCTAGAAGAATATCTAGAATATGGAACCATGCTGAACAAACTTTCTCTGCACATAGTAAGTGGTAAATATACATTGTTTATATTCAATTCTAGTCACAGAAATGATGTGAGAAACATATTGTGTAATGACTGAGTTTGACACCTACAAGATACACTGAGGACCCTGATCTGGGATTGTGTTGAGGTAACACAAAATAAATCTGGATAGAAATTTAAGGCCAAATAATTAGCCATTGAATTCCAAGCACTTTTTAAGGGGTAATCATATTAGCAAACTTTGAATAAGTGAAGACCTGATAGAAAAAAATATTTTTAGTAGACAAATCTAGCAGATTTTCATATACCTGAGTACATTTATAGAAAACTGGAGATGGAGAGACCACTTAAAAAAAGTAGCAGTTCCCACCAAGAGTGTAAGAGGGTTCCCTTTTCTCCGCACCCTCTCCAGCATTTATTGTTTGTAGACTTTTTGATGGCAGCCATTCTGACTGGTGTGAGATGGTACCTCATTGTGGTTTTGATTTCCTCTTCTCTGATAATGAGTGATGTTGAGCATCTTTTCATGTGTTTGTTACCTATCTGTATGTCTTCTTCGGAGAAATGTCTGTTTAGTTCTTTGGCCCACTTTTTGATTGGATTGTTTATTTTTCTGGTATTGAGCTGCATATACTGCTTGTATATTTCGGAGATTAATTGTCAGTTGCTTCATTTGCTATTATTTTCTCACATTCCTCAGACTGCCTTTTCAACTTGCTTATAGTTTCCTTCATGGAGACTCCTTAAAAAAAAACTGGAAATAGAACTGCCATGCGACTCAGAAATCCCACTGCTGGGCATATGCAGCGAGGAAACCAGAACTGAAAGAGACACATGTACCCCAATGTTCATAGCAGCACTGTTTACAATAGCTAGGACATGGAAGCAACCTAGATGTTCATCGGTAGATGAATGGAAAAGGAAGTTGTGATACATATACACAATGGAATATTACTCAGCTATAAAAAATGCATTTGAGTCAGTTCTAAAGAGGTGGATGAAACTGGAGCCTATTATACAGAGTGAAGTAAGTCAGAAAGAGAAACACCAATGCAGTATATTAATGTATATATATGGAATTTAGAAAGACAGTAACAACGACCTTATATGCAAGACAAAAAAAAGAGACACAGATGTAAAAAAGGCTTTTTGGATTCTGTGGGAGAAGGTGAGGGTTGGATGATTTGAGAGAATAGCATTGAAACATGTATATTACCATAAGTAAAGCAGATGACCAGTGCAAGTTTGAATCATGAAGCAGGACACTCAAAGCTGTGCTCTGGGACAGCCCAGAAGGATGGGGTGGGGAAGGAAGTGGGAGGGGGGTTCAGGATGGTGGGACACATGTACACCTATGGCTGATTCATGTCGATGTATGGCAAAAACCACCACAATGTTGTAAAGTAATTAGCCTCCAATTAAAATTAATTAATTTTTTTAAAAAGAGAGAAAAGAATAGCAGTTAATGAGGCTCTTCCACTGCTATTTGGTGGTAGTGGAAATGGAATGAAGAGTAACTCAAGAGTAATCGGTGAAAGTTGGTGATTGACTAGATATAGGCAGCATAGGAAAGAAATGTCAGAGCTGTCTCTGAAATTTTGAAACTATGGGATCTGGGCACCGATGTTACTACTATTTATATAAATATGTAATTTGAGGGTAAAGTGTTTTGACCAACTGGGTTTGAGGAGACGGCAAAAACTCAAAGCAATGTCCAATGAATAGTTGGAAATAATGACCCTGAACATGAATGATGGGTAAGAGGTGGAGGCCAAAATTAAATCTGGGGAGTGTAACAGCCAAAATCATAAGAATTACTCAGCTTAGAAAAATCAAATATAAGGCATGACCAAAGACTGAAATTCATGCAATACTTACACTTTCAGTGAAGAGGAAGAAGACAGTCCTGAAAAATAAGAGCCACAGAAATATAATTCCTCTCAAAGGGCTTCCTTTGTGGCTCACGTCAAGTACCTACCAACAATGTGGGAGACCTGGGTTCGATACCTGGCTTGGGAAGATCCCCTGGAGAAGGGAAAGGTTACCCACTCCAGTATTCTGGCCTAGAGAATCCCATGGACTGTATAGTTCATGGGGTTGCAAAGAGTCAGACACAACTGAGAGACTTTCACTTCACTTCACTTCAAAGGATTTTTAAAAAGTCTTGAGGAAAGGTATCAGATTATTTATTCTTTTAAATGTCCCCTGACCACCAGTAACTTGCACAGTACCTCATATACCCTGTGAGTACTTAATACAAAGTTATTCTAACATAGGCTAGCATGATTTTTTTCTTTAAACTGTATTCCAGTTTGAACGGTGTCATAAATGGTGCAATCTAACAGTGGCTGCTCTAAACTACCTTGCTGAATGAATTTCAATGGGAATGAAATTGAGCCAGGATAACTGAGAGTTCATCCTAGCCTTGGCTTCTAATCAGTTGTCTGTTCTCTAGCAAGTTCCTGAACATCAGTATTTCTTGATATCTTCATATATTGTATGTAGTAATGAACAAATGGAGATATTTTTCAGATCATTTAAAATGGTAAATATGAAAGCAACTTGAAAATACAAACCACTTTCCAAAAGAGTTTTAAGTCTATTCCAGAAGAATAAAATATGTAACAAAATTAAATATATGTTGAGGCATCAGGGCCAGTTACTTTCTGCTCCCAACATTACATTGTAGACAAGGGCCTCATTCTAAGCATCAGCAATCTCAGCCAACTCTAAGGACCTTTCAATAGGATCCAATCCTTTCATTACCACTAACTCTACAATACTTGTACAAGCCTCAATGTGAATTCTGGAAGGATTAAAAGATTTAAACTTTTTATTATGTGTTTGGGTATAGCTGATTAACAATATTGTGATAGGTTCAGGTGAACACTGAAGGGAATCAGCCATACATATACATGTATCCATTCTCCCCCAAACTCCCCTCCCATCCAGGTTGCCACATAAGATTCTGCAAACTTCCATGTGCTATATACAGTACGTCCCTGTTGGTTATCCATTTTAAATATAGCAGTGTGTACATGCCCATCCAAAACTCCCTAATTATCCCTTCCCTCCATCTTTTACCCCAGCAAACATAAGCTTGTACTTGAAGTTTATGAGTCTGTTTCTGTTTTGTAAATAAGTTCATGTGTATCATATATTTTTAGATTCCACATATAAGGGATATCATATAATATTTCTCCTTCTCTCTCTGACTTACTTCACTCAGTATAACACTCTCTAGGTCCATTTGTGTTGCTGCAAATGGCATTATTTCATTATTTTCAATGGCTGAGTAATATTCCATTATATATATGAACCACATCTTCTTTATCTAGTCCTCTGTCAATGGAATTTTAGGTTGTTTCCATGTCTTGGTTAGAGCTGCAATGAACATTGAAATGCATGTATCCTTTTAGACCATGTTTTTCTCTGGATATATGCCCATGAGTGAGATTGCAGGGTCATATGGTAGATCTCATATGAGACAAGACGGCAGTGTAGAAGGGTGTGTGTTCATCTTTTCCTGCGAGAACTCCAATACTTCAATTTGCTGCTGAACAATCATCAAAAGGAGAATGTTGGATCCCACCAAAAAAAGACCCCACATCCAAGGGCAAAGGAGAAGCCCCAACAAGATGGTAGGAGGAACGAAATCATGTTTAGAATCAAATTGCATACCCGCCAGAGACACTCGGAAGGTCAAACAAAACCTTGTGCACACCAGGACCCAGAGGACCCACAGAGACCAAACCAGACCTGCCTTTGAGTGTTTGAGTGTTTCATGTGGGGGCATGGGTCAACAGTGGCCTGCCATGGGGACAGGGACTCTGGTTGCAGCAGACCCAGAACATGCTGCGTGTAGCATAAGCCTTCTTAGAGGAGGTCATGATTAGCCCCACCATAGAGCCACCGAGCAGACAATCCACAAACTGCAGAATAATTATACCAAAGAAATTGTCACACCACACTGTTAAGAAAGTTCTAGGACCCACAACAGATTTCCCAACCTGGGGATCGAGCAAAAAGACTGAGAACCCCCAGGGAATTTGACATTGCAGGCCAGTGGGATTTGATTAGAGAACTTCCACAGAAATGGGGAAACAGACACTTCAAAGGCACAAACAAAACCTTGTGTGCACCAGGACCCAGGAGAAAGGAGCAGTGTCCCCACAAGAGACTGAGCCAGACTTGCCTGTGAGTGTCCAGGACTCTCCAGAATCAGGGAGTCTGAATACAGGGGCACTGAGTCAGGGGCACTGAATACAACAGTGTGGGCATAAGTCCTTTTAAAGGAGGTCTTCATTACTGCCATTACCCATACCATAGTTTGGCCTCAGGCCAAACAACAGTGAGGGAACACAGCCCTGACCATCAATAGAAAATTGAATTAAAGATTTACTGAACATGGCCCTGTCCATCAGAACAAGACCCAAATTCCCCCACAGTTATTCTCTTCTATCAGGAAACTTCCATAAGCATCTATCCTTATCCATCAGAGGGCAGACAGAATGAAAACAGAAAACTAAACAAACTGATCACATGGATCACAGCCTTGTATAACTCAATAAAACTATGAGCCATGCCAGGGCCACTCAAGACAGATGGGTAATGGTGGAAAATTTGGACAAAATGGGATCCACTGGAGAAGGGAATGGCAAACCACTTCAGTATTGTTGCCTTGACAACCCCATAAATAGTATGAAACGGCAAAAAGATGACACTGAAAGATGAACTCCCCAGGTCGGTAGATGCTCAATATGCTACTGGAGAAGAGTGGAGAAATAACTCCAGAAAGAATGAAAAGACAGAGCCAAAGTGAAGACAATGCCCAGTTGTGGATATGACTGGTGACAGAAGTAAAGTCCAATACTGTAAAGAACAATATTGCATAGGAACCTGGAATGGTAGGTCCATAAACCGAGGTAAATTGGAAGTGGCCAAACAGGAGACAGCAAGAGTGAACACTGACATTTTAGGAACTTGTGAACTAAAATGGACCAGAATGGGCAAATTTAATTCAGATGAACATAATATCTACTACTGTGGGCAAGAACCCTTTAGAAGAGATGGAGTAGCCATCATAGTCAACATAAGAGTCTGAAATGCAGTACTTAGGTGCAATCTCAAAAATGACAGAATGATCTCTGTTCATTTGCAAGGCAAATCATTCAATACCACAGTAATCCAAGTCTATGCCCCCACCACTAATGCCAAAGAAGTTGAAGTTGAACAGTTGTGTGATGACCTACAAGATCTTGTAGAACTAATTTTAAAAAAGATATCATTTTCATCATAGGGGACTGGAATGCAAAAGTAGGAAGTCAAGAGATACCTGGAGTAACATGCAAGATTGACTTTGTAGTACAAATGAAGCAGGGCAAAAGCTAACAGAGTTTTGCCAAGAGAACACAATGGTCATAGCAAACACACGCTTCCAACAACACAAGACAATTCTACACATGGACATCACCAGATGGTCAATATGAAAATCAGACTGATGATATTCTTTACAGTCAAAGATGGAGAAGCCATAAACAGTCAAAGAAAATAAGACTTGGAGCTTACTGTGGTTCAGATCATGAAACCTTATTGCAAAATTCAGACTTAAATTAAAGAAAGTAGAGAAAACCACTAGACCATTCAGGTACAGCCTAAATCAAATCCCTTACGATTATACAATGGAAGAGACAAATCACACTTAAGGGATTAGATCTGATAGAGAGAGTGCTTGAAGAACTATGGATGGAGGTTTGTGACATTGTACAGGAAGTGATGACCAATACCATTCCCAAGAAAAAGAAGTGCAAACAGGCAAAATGGTTGTCTGAGGAGTCCTTACAAATAGCTGAGAAGAGAAGCAAAAGACAAAGGAGAAAAGGAAAGATATACCCCACTGAATGCAGAGTTCCAAAGAACAGCAAGGAGAGGCAAGAAAGCTTTCCTAAGTGATTAATGCAAAGATATAGAGGAGAACAATAAAATGGGAAAGACTAGAGACCTCTTCAAGAAAATTAGAGATAACAAGGGAATATTTCATGCAAATATGGGCAAAATAAAGGACAGAAACAGGATGAACCTAACAGAAGAGGAAGATATTAAGAAGAGGTGGCAAGAATACACAGAAGAACTATACATAACAGATCTTCATGACCCAGATAACCACAATGGTGTGGTTAGACTAGAGCCAGATCCTGGAATGTGAAGTCAAGTGAGCCTTAGGAAGCATCACTACAAACAAAGCTAGTGGAGGTGATGGAATTCCAGTTGAGCTATTTTCAAATCCTAAAAGATGATGCTGTAAAAGTGCTGCACTCAATATGCCTGCAAGTTTGGAAAACTCAACAGTGGCCACAGGACAGGAAAAGGTCGGTTTTCATTCCAATCATACAGATAGGCAATGCCAAATGTTCAAACTACTGCACAGTTGCACTCATCTCACACGCTAGCAAAGTAATCCTCAAAATTCTCCAAGTGAGCCTTCAACAGTACATGAACCAAGAACTTCCAGATGTTCAGGCTGGATTTAGAAAAGCCAGAGGAACCAGAGATCAAATTGCCAACATCCACTAGATCATCAAAAAAGCAAGATAGCTTCAGAAAAAACATCTAATTTTGCTTTATTGACTACGCCAAACCCTTTGACTGGGTGGATCACAACAAACTGTGGAAAATTCTTAAAGAGACAAGAATATCAGATCACCTTACCTGCTTCCTGAGAAATATGTATGCAGGTCAAGAAGCAACAGTTAGAACTGGACGTGGAACAACAGACTGGTTCCAAATTGGGAAAAGAATACGTCAAGGCTGAATATTCTCATCCTGTTTATTTAACTTATATGCAGAGTACATCATGCGAAATGCTGGGCTGGATGAAGAACAAGCTGGAATGAAGATTGCCAAGAGAAATATCAATAACTTGAAATATGCAGATGATACCACCCTTATGGCAGAGAACGAAGAGGAACTAAAGAGCCTCTTGATGAAAGTGAAAGAGGAGAGTGAAGAAGCTGGCTTAAAACTCAACATTCAAAAAATTAAGATCATGGCATCAGTCCCATCATTTCATGGCAACTAGATGGGGAAGCAATGAAACAGTGACAGATTTATTTTCATGGGCTCCAAAAACACTGCAGATGGTGATTGCAGCCATGAAATTAAAAGACACTTGCTCCTTGGAAGAAAAGCTATGACCAACCTAGACAGCATATTAAAAAGAAGAGACATTACTTTGCTGACAAAGCTCCGTCTTGTCAAAGTATTGGTTTTTCCACTACTCATGTATGGATGTGAGTTTGACCATAAAGTAAGCTGAGCATCAAATAATTGATGCTTTTGAACTGTGGTGTTGAGGAAGGCTCTTGAGAGTCCCTTGGACTGAAAGGAGATAAAACCAGTCAATCCTGAACTAAATCACTCCTGAATATTAACTGGAAGGACTGATGTTGAAGCTGAAGCTCCAACACTTTGGCCACCTGATGTGAAGAACTGACTCCTTGGAAAAGACCCTGATGCTGGGAAAGATTGAAGGCAGGAGGAGAAGGGGACGACAGAGGATGAGATGGCTGGATGGCATCACCGACTCGATAGAGATGAGTTTGAGCAAGCTCCATAAGTTGGTGATGGACAGGGAAGCCTGGCAGGGCTACAGTCCATGGGGTTGCAAAGAGTCGGACAGGACTGAGTGACTGAACTGAACTGATGGTAGATCTATATTTAGATTTTTAAGGATTTTCCGTACTGTTTTCCATAGTGGCTATACCAACTTACATTCCCACCAACAGTGCAGAAAGGTTCCTTTCTCTCCACACCCTCTGCAGCTTTTATTGTTTGTGGATTTTTTTATGATAGCCATCCTGGTTGGTGTGAACCAACGTTCACTCTAGCTCTGATTTGCATTTCTCTAAAAACTAGCAATGCCAAACATCTTTCTTGTGCTTATTGGTCACCTGTATGTATTCTTTGGGGAAATGTCTATTTAGGTCTTCTGCCCAATTTTTGATTGGATTCCTTGTTTTGATGCTTATAGGCATCATGAGCTATTTGTAGATTTTGGAGACTAATCCCTTATCAGCCACATCATTTGCAAATATTTTCTCCCATGTGTGGGGCTGTCTTTTCAATTTATTTATTGTTTCCATATTGTGCTAAAGCTTTGGCATTTAAGTAGATATCATCTATTTATTTCTGTTTTTATATCCATTATTCTGGGAGGTGGATTGAAAAAGATACTGCTACAGTTTATGTCAGAGAGTGTTCTGCCTACATTTTCCTCTAAGAATTTTTTAGTGTCTGGTCTCACATTTAGGTCTTTAATTCATTTTGAGCTTATTTTTGTGTACTGAGTTAAGTAACTATTCAAATTCATTATATATATACATATATAATGATGATATATTCATTCATATATGTGGCTGTCCAGTTTTCCCAGAACTATTTGTTGAAGAGACTATCTTTCCAAAATATTGTAGTCTTGCCTTCTCTGTCATATATTAATTGGCCATAAGTGTTTGGCTTATTTATGGGTTTTCTCTCCTTATTCATTGATCTATATTTCTTTTTTTTTTTTTTTTTGCACCAGTACCATACTTTTCTGATGCAGAAGTAATTGTGATTTTATTATTTTATTTTATTTTTTCATTTATTTATATTAGTTGGAAGCTAATTACTTTACAATATTGTAGTGGTTTTGCCATACATTGATATGAAGCAGTCATGGATTTACATGTGTCCCCCACCCTGAACCCCCTCCCACCTCCCTCCCCATCCCATCCCTCTGGGTCATCCTAGTGCACCAACCACGAGCACTTGTCTCATGCATCAAACCTGGACTGACGATCTGTTTCACAATTGATAATATACATGTTTCAATGCTATTCTATCAGATCATCCCACCCTCA
>NC_057419.1:31719046-31856285 GCF_019320065.1 Cervus canadensis
ATATTAAAGAACCCTTGCTTTCCTGTGATAAAACCCACTTGCTCATGATGTATGATCTTTTTAATATGTTGTTGGATTCTGTTTGCTAGACTTTTGTTAAAGATTTTTGCATCTATGTTCATCAGTGATATTGGCCTGTAGTTTTCTTTTTGGTGGCATCTTTGTCTGGTTTTGGACTTAGGGTGATGGTGGCCTCATAGAATGAGTTTGGAAGTTTACCTTCATCTGCAATTTTCTGGAAGAGTTTGAGTAAGATAGGTGTTAGCTCTTCTATGAATTTTTGGTTGAATACAGCTGTGAAGCCATCTGGTCCTGGGCTTTTGTTTGCTGGAAGATTTCTGATTACAGTTTCGATTTCCTTGCTTGTGATGGGTCTGTTAAGATCTTCTATTTCTTCCTGGTTCGGTTTTGAAAAGTCATACTTTTCTAAGAATTTGTCCATTTCTTCCAAGTTGTCCATTTTATTGGCATATAGCTGCTGGTAGTAGTCTCTTATGATCCTTTGTATTTCTGTGTTGTCTGTTGTGATCTCTCCATTTTCATTTCTAATTTTGTTAATTTGATTCTTCTCCCTTTGTTTCTTGATGAGTCTGGCTAAGGGTTTGTCAATTTTATTTACCTTCTCAAAGAACCAGCTTTTGGTTTTATTGATTTTTGCTATGGTCTCTTTTGTTTCTTTTGCATTTATTTCTGCCCTAATTTCTAAGATTTATTTCCCTCTACTAACCCTGGGGTTCTTCATTTCTTCCTTCTCTAGTTGCTTTAGGTGTAGAGTAAGGTTATTTATTTGACTTTTTTCTTGTTTCTTGAAGTAAGCCTGTATTGCTGTGAACCTTCCCCTTAGCCCTGATTTTAAAGTGTCCCATAGGTTTTGGGTTTTTATGTTTTCATTTTCATTCGTTTCTATGCATATTTTGATTTATTTTTTTATTTCTTCTATGACTTGTTGGTTATTCAGAAGTGTGTAATTTAGCCTCCATATGTTGGAATTTTTAATAGTTTTTTTTTTCCTTTAATTGAGATCTAATCTTACTGCACTGTGGTCAGAAAAGATGACTGGAATGATTTCATTTTTTTTTTTAATTTATCAAGGCTAGATTTATGGCCCAGGATGTGATCTATTCTGGAGAAGGTTCTGTGTGCACTTGAGAAAAAGGTGAAATTGATTGTTTTGGGGTTAAATGTCCTATAGATATCAATTAGGTCTAGCTGGTCCATTGTGTCATTTAAAGTTTGTGTTTCCTTGCTAATTTTCTGTTTAGTTGATCTATCCATAGGTGTGAGTGGGGTATTAAAGTCTCCCACTATTATTGTGTTATAGTTAATTTCCGCTTTAATACTTGTTAGCATTTGTGTTACATATTGCAGTGCTCCTATGTTGGGTGCATATATATTTATAATTGTTATATCTTCTTCTTGGATTGATCCTTTGATCATTATGTAGTGTCCTTCTTTGTCTCTTTTCACAGCCTTTGTTTTAAAGTCTATTTTATCTAATATGAGTATTGCGACTCCTGCTTTCTTTTGGTCTCCGTTTGCATGAAATATTTTTTTCCAGCCTTTCACTTTCAGTCTGTATGTGTCCCTTGTTTCGAGGTGGATCTCTTGTAGACAGCATATATAGAGTTCTTGTTTTTCTATCCATTCAGCCAGTCTTTGTCTTTCTGTTGGGGCATTCAACCTATTTACATTTAAGGTAATTATTGATAAGTATGGTCCTGTTGCCATTTACTTTGTGGTTTTGGGTTCGCATTCATACAACCTTTCTGTGTTTCCTGTCTAGAGATCCTTTAGCATTTGTTGAAGAGCTGGTTTGGTGGTGCTGAATTCTATCAGCTTTTGCTTGTGTGTAAAGCTTTTGAATTCTCCTTCATATCTGAATGAGATCCTTGCTGGGTACAGTAATCTGGGTTGTAGCTTATTCTCTTTCATCACTTTAAGTATGTCCTGCCATTCCCTTTTGGCCTGAAGAGTTTCTATTGAAAGATCAGCTGTTATCCTTATGGGAATCCCCTTGTGTGTTATTTGTTGTTTTTACCTTGCTGCTTTTAATATGTGTTCTTTGTGTTTAATCTTTGTTAATTTGATTAATATGTGTCTTGGGGTATTTTGCCTTGGGTTTATCCTGTTTGGGACTTTCTGGATACCCTGGTCTTGTGTGACTATTTCCTTGCCCATTTTAGGGACGTTTTCAACTATTATCTCTTGAGTATTTTCTCGTGGTCTTTCTTTTTGTTTTCTTCTTCTGGGACTCCTATGATTCGAATATTGTGGTGTTTCACATTGTCCCAGAGGTCCCTGAGGTTGTTCTCATTTCTTTTTATTCTTTTTTTCTTTTTTCTTCTCTGCTTCATTTATTTCCAACATTCTATCTTCTACCTCACTTATCCTATCTTCTGCCTCCGTTTTTCTACTCTTGGTTCCCTCTACAGTGTTTTTGATCTCATTTATTGCATTATTCATTTTTAATTGACTCTTTTTTTATTTCTTCTAGGTCCTTGTTAAACATTTCTTGCATCTTCTCAATCCTTGTCTCCAGGCTAATTATCTGTAACTCCATTTTGTTTTCAAGAATTTGGATCACTTTTATTATCATTATTCTAAATTCTTTTTCAGGTAGATTCCCTATCTCCTCCTCTTTTGTTTGGTTTGGTGGGCATTTTTCATGTCCCTTTACCTGCTGAGTATTTCTCTGCCTTTTCTTCTTGTTTAGATTGCTGTGTTTGGGGTGGCCTTTCTATATTCTGACAGTTTGTGGTTCCTCTTTATTGTGGAGGTTCTTCCCTGTGGGTAAGGTTGGACGAGTGGCTTGTCAAGGTTTCCTGGTTAGGGAAGCTTGGATTGGTATTCTGGTGGGTGGAGCTGGATTTCTTCTCTCTGTAGTGCAATGGAGTGTCCAGTAGTGAGTTTTGAGATGTCTATGTGTTTGGTGTGACTTTGAGCAGCCTGTATATTGATGCTCAGGGCTATGTTCCTTCATTGCCAGAGAGTTTGTGTGGTATGTCTTGCTCTGGAACTTACTGGCTCTTGGGTGGTGGTTGGTTTCAGTGTAGGTATGGAGGCTTTTGGATGATATCTTATTCATTAATGTTCCCTGGAGTCAGGAGTTCTCTGGTGTTCTCAGGTTTTGGGCTTAAGCCTCCTGCCTCTGGTTTTCAGTCTTATTCTTCCAATAGCCTCAAGACTTCTCCATCCATACAGCACTGATAATAAAACTTCTAGGTTAATGGTGAAAAGATTCTCCACCATGAGGGACACCCAGAGAGGTTCACAGAGTTACATGAAGAAGAGGAGAGGGAGGAAAGAGATAGAGGTTAGCAGGAGGAGAAAAAAAGGGGGAATCCAGAGGAGAGAGACAGATCTAGGCAGTACTCTGTCCTCTAAGTGTTCTCCGTAGCCCAGAACACCCACAGAGATTCACAGAATCGGGTTGAGAAGAGAAGGGGGAGGGAGGAAATAGAGGTGACCTGGGGGAGAAAAAGGAGAGTCAAAAAGAGGAGAGAGTAATCAAGCCAGTAATCATACTCCTGAGTAAAAATGGGTACTGAAGATTGGATTCTTAAATGTACAAAATTGATATCAAATATTAAAAAACAAAGATTAAACATCTATACTAGAGGTTAGACTCTTAAAGTACAATATTAAAAAAACAAAAACACATAAAGTGTAAGCAATATATATGAAGTTTGCTTTAAAAATAAGGTCCTTTTTTTTGCAAGGTAATAGTGGGTTATAAAAATGAAAATTAAAGGAGTAATAGAGGACTTAAAAAAAAGAAGAAAAAAATTTTTAATTAAAAATAATAATAATAGTAAAAATATATCTAGGAATTTCTCTGGAGCTGTTGCAGGCAGTGTGGATTCAGTTCAGATAGTTCCTTGTTCCAGCTTATACTTCTCAATATCTATAGGCCCCTTCCAGTGTAGTCGGTGTTAACTACAGGGATTTTAATCTGTTGCACCTGTCACTTCTAAAGCTGTTCACTTTGTTTATTTGGCTTCTGTTTGCAGGTCTCTTCAGTGTCTAATTTCTGCCCTGACACAGGGGGGCGGAGGTGGTCTCTTGTTCAGGTTCTCTTGTTCAGTCATGCTGTGGGGAGCGAGGAACACTACAAACAAATATCAATGGTGTGTGTGGGGAGTACGCACAGTATTTTGACCACACTGGGTTTGCCCCCGCTCACAGCTTGTGTGCTTTCCCTGTCTACACTGCTCAAGTTTCAGGTTGCTCTACAGGGAGCGGGCCCTGAGTTCCATGCACTTCCCAGGTCTAAGCCACTCAATTCAGGTTCTCAGGTACTCCACAAAGGCTCAGACTCGGTTGGGCCTCCGTTTTGTGCCGTTCTGAGCAGCTCAGGCAACCAGGTGCTTGACGAGTGCACTCTCTTCAGGTGCAGTGCAACTTATCCCCTCCCCAGTCCCAGCCTCAGTTTCCGGGCATGCCCAGTCTGGTGTGCCTGTGTCTCTTCTGGTGAGCTGATCTCTGGCTGCAACCCTCCTGGTGGATGTCAACCATCCAGAATCTCAGGAAGTCTTTGGTTAGAAACTGGAAGCCTGTTTGCAGTTTGGTAGGGGATGCCCTCTCTGGGGCCAAGCTTGCCCCTTTCCGGCTCTGACTGGCGCCCACCTCCCCATGGGCCTCTGGCGGGGGATGGGCCGGTGCACAGCCGGCTAGCTCTTCTCTGGTACTGCTCAGTCCTTTGTTCTGTGAATGGGCCAGCAATGCCTTAGGTTAGGGCTTTTCACAGGTTAACTCTCTTGCACGCACATGCGCTATCCCACAGTTTAGGTTGCTATCTCATATTAGCTCCCTCAGATTGCCCTCAGGACATTCAGGCCTGGTCCTTACCCTAAGCTATGCCGCCCACTCCTCTCCGTTCAGCCCCCACTTGCTGGTGGTGGATGCGAGCGTCTGGGGTACTTTTCTGCTGGGAGTTGCCTTTAGGCATGTAATCTGTGGGTTTTGTTTGTTTATTTCTCCTCCCAGTTAGGTTGCCCTCTGAGATTCGAAAACCTCCCCCAGACCCGCTGGTGAGAGGGTTTCCTGGTGTTTGGAAACTTCCTCTATTAAGACTCCCTTCCTGAGACGGATCTCCATCCTTAACTCTTTTGTCTCTCTTTTTATCTTTTATATTTTGTCCTACCTCCTTTCAAAGACAATGGGCTGCTTTTCTGGGTGCCTGATGTCCTCTGCCAGTGTTCAGAAGTTGTTTTGTGGAGTTTGCACAGCGTTCAAATGTTCGTTCAATGAATTTGTGGGGGAGGAGGTGGTCTCCCCGTCCTATTCCTCTGCCATCTTAGCTCCTACCCTAATTGTGATTTTAGATAGTGAATTTTAAATCTTTATAACTAGGCTCAAACACATTTTTATTAATCAAAATAGGAACCATTACAATCAACACATTTTTGACAACAAGAGATGTTTGTTTATCCCTGTAGTATAAAAATCTGTGCTTCAGGATTTGACGAACTCTTGGAAAGCATTTGTGTCTCCTGCTAGTTCTGAAGGTGTATTCCATGCAAAAAGTTGTCAAAATGGTTGAATAAGTGGTAGTGGTTTGGCAAGAGGACAGGTGAATATGGTGGATGAGGCAAAACTTTGTAGCCCAATTCATTCAACTTTTGAAGTGTTGGTTGTGCAACGTGTGGTTGAGCATTGTCATGGAGAAGAATTGGGCCCTTTCTGTTAAGCAATGCCAGCTGAAGACACTGAAGTTTTTGCTGTATCTCATCAATTTGCTGAGCATACTTCTCAGGTGTAATGGTTTTGCTGGGATTCAGAAAGCTGTAGTGGGTCAGACTGGCAGCATACCACCAAACAGTCACCATGACCTTTTTTGGTGCAAGTTTGACTTTAGAAGGGGCTTCCCTGGTGGCTCAGATGATAAAGAATCTGCCTGCAATGCAGGAAACCTGGATTCAATCCCTAGGTTGAGAAGATCCCCTGGAGAAGGAAATGGCTACCTACTCCAATATTCTTGCCTGGGGAATTCCATGGATAGAGGAGCCTAGCAATTAACACTTTCACTACTTTTCACTTGGCTTTGGGAAGTGCTTTGGAGCTTCTTCTCGGTCCAACCACTGAGCTGGTTGTCGCCAGCTGTATAAAATCCACTTTTCATCACATGTCACAATCTGATCAAGAGGTGGCTCCTTGTTGTGTAAGAGAAGATGAAACTTAATAACGAAGTTTTGTTTTTTTTTTTTTCAGTCAGTTCATGAGGCATCCACTTATTGAGCTTTTTCACCTTTCCAATTTGCTTCAAATTCTGAGTAACCATAGAATGGTCAATGTTGAGTTCTTCAGCAACATAGTGTATAGTTGTAAGAGGATCAGCTTCAGTGACTGCTTTCAGTTGGTCATTGTCAACTTCTAATGGCCGGCCACTATGCTCCTCATCTTCAAGGATCTCATCTCCTTTGCAAAGATTCTTTAACCACCACTGCACTATATATTCATTAGCAGTTCCTGGGCCAAATGCGTTGTTGATGTTCCGAGTTGTTTCCACTGCTTACAACCCATTTTGAACTGGAATAAGAGAATCACTCAAATTTGATTTTTGTCTAACTTCATTTCCATAGTCTAAAATAAAGATAAAATAAGCAGCAGGTAATGTCACTAGCAAAAAAACATAAAGTGAGAAATGCACATTAAAATGATGTATAACATAACCACATTTATTTAAGGATGTATTCCAATATCAAACAGCAAACTTCAACAATGCAAAAACTGCAATTACTTTTGCACCAACCTATATAGCATAGTCTTAAGTCAAGGAGCCTGATTTCTCCAGCTCTGTCTTTCTTCCTCAAAATTGCTTTGACTATTCGTGATCTTTTGTGTGTCCATGCAAATTTAGATTTTTTGTTATAGTTCTGTGATAAATCCCATTGATATTTTGATAGAGATTGCATTGAATCTGTAGATTGCCTTGGGTAGTATAGTCATTTTGACAGTATTGGTTCTTCCAATCTACAAACATAGTGTATCGTCCCATCGGTTTATGTCTTCTTCAGTTTCTTTCATTAGCATCTTATAGTTTTAAGAGTACAGGTCTTCTGTATCTTTAATTATGTTTATTCCTAGATATCTTATTGTTTTTGATGTGATGGTAAATGGAATTATTTCTTGAATTTCTCTTTCTGATCTTTCATTGTTAGTGCATAGAGATGCAACAGATTTCTATGTATTAATTTTGTAACCTGCAGCTTAACCAAGTTCATTGATGAGTTCTAGTAATTTTCTGGTAGCATCTTTAGGATCTTTCATCTAAAGTATCATGTCATTTGCATACAGTGACTGTTTTATTTCTTCTTTTCCAATATGGACTCCCTTTACTTTTTTTTCTTCTCTGATTGCTATAACCTAGGACTTCCAAAACTATGTTAAATAAAAGTGGCAAGAGTGAAAATCCTTGTCTTGTTTCTGATCTTAGAGGGAATGTTTTCAGATTTTCACCATTGAGTATGATGCTAGCTGCAAGTTTGTCTTATATGGCCTTTATTATTTTGAGGTGTTTTCCCTCTATGCCCACTTTCTGGAGAGTTTTTTTAATCATAAACAGGTGCTGAATTTTGTCAAAAGTTTTTTCTGCATCTATTGAGATGATCATATGATTTTTATTATTCAGTTTGTTGATGTGGTGTATCACATTTGTTGACGTATGGATATTGAAAAATCCTTCCATCCCTATGATGAATCCCACTTGATCGTTGTGTATGATCTTTTTAATGTATTGTTGGATATGGATTGCTAAGTATTTTGTTGAGGATTTTTGCATCTTTATGTTCATCAGTGATATTGGACTGTAATTTTCTTCTTTTGTGATATCTTTATCTGGTTTTGGTATCAGGGTGATGGTGGCCTCATAAAATGAGTTGGGAAGTTTTTTTTCCTCTGCAATTTTTGGAACAGATTCAGAAGGATAGATGTTAACTTTTCTCTAAAAGTTTCATAAAATTTGCCTGTGACACTGTCAGGTCTTGGACTTTCATTTTTTGGGGGGTTTTCAATCACAATTTCAATTTCAGTGCTTATGATTAATTTGTTAATATTTTATATTTCTTCTTGGTTCAGTCTTGTACCTTTCTAAGAATTTGTCCACTTCTTCCAGGTTGTCCATTTTTTTGGTATATAGTTGCTCATAGTATTGGTACTATGATCTTGGTATTTCTGTAGTGTCAGTTGCAACTTCTCTTTGATTTCTGATTTTATTGATTTGGGTCCTCTCCCTTTTTCTCTTGATGAGTCTGGCTAAAGGTTTATGTATTTTGTTTATCTTTTCAAAGAACCAGCTTTTAGTTTCATTGATCTTTGCAGTTTTTTTCTTTGTCTCTATTTCATTTGTTTCTGCTCGGATCTTTATGACTTCTCTCCTTCTGTTAACTTTAGGTTTTGTTCTTTTTTCTCTAGTTGTTTTAGGTATAAGGTTAGGTTGTTTATTTGAGTTTTTCTTTTTTTGTTACTTGAGGTAAGATTGCAGTGCTATAAACTTCCCTCTTAGAACTGCTTTTGCTGCATCCCATAGGTTTTGGACTTGTGCTTTCATTTTCATTTGTCAGTAGGGTTTCTTTTTACTTCCTCTTTGATTTCTTCAGTGACCCATTGGTTGTTTAGTAGCTTAGTGTTTAGCCACCACATGTTTGTGTTTTTATGGGGTTTTTTTTCTTGTAGTTTATTTCTAAACTCATAGCGTTGTGATCAGAGAAGATTCTTGATATCATTTCAATTTTATTAAATTTATTAAGGCTAGTTCTGTGGCCCAGCATGTGGTCAATCCTAGATAATGTTTTGTAGGCACTTGAAAGGAGTGTGTAGTCTGCTGCTTTTGGATGGAATGCTCTACAAATATAAGTCCAAGTCATCTGAAATGTCATTTAAGGCCAATGTTTACTTATTAATTTTCTGTTGAAAGGATTGAAATATTTAAGAGTAGTATTTAAGAAGAATTTCTGTGAGAATGCTATTTACTTTTTCCCTACATATTACTTCCATTAAGTCCATTGATTCCTCGGATCAAATGCTGAGAATCAAAATAATTTTTACACTGATTTCTGAATGTAACACAATATTCTACTACTCTGTTATCAAGCCATTTGTCCAACCAAAGATTTAGTTATAATACAAATGATGTTCCAAAATATATAAGTAGGTATAGTGCATGTATCTCTCCCTAAAATACAAAGACCTAAAGTCATTTTTATCCCTCATATCAATGATATTTATGTTTCAGGCTACATGGTTACCAAACATGGTATGATTTGCGAGCCAGGAAGAAACAGCTTCCCTTGTTCAATCAGGTGTAAAAAAATTCCTGGAAGTTAGATTCCTATTAATCAATCCTATTAAAGAGATTCTTGAATAAGATTATCAATTTGTTTATTTGTATTGAAGAAATACAACTGTCAATAAGTCTGGTAGACTCATAGCTGGTAGTGGCACATCTTCATTCTTATAGAAAAAGCAACAAAGGAAGCCATTTAACCTGAATAGATAAATCCAGACATCTTAGGTCAATTAATTCATGTTACAATACTGGTGCTAAAACACTGTCAACTGACGATTACTTTTGCCTTTGACTGAGAATTCTTCATGGGTTGGTAGGGAAAACCACCAATAAACATAAGTTGTGCACCACAAAACTCTTCTATCCTACTTCTTCTTTTCAGCCCATCCCACTTCATCCCATCACGATCCCTCTTTTCTTTGTGCCCTGCAAGCTTTTCTTATTTATTTAGGGGGTAATACATACGAGACAGGAGCTTGCCAGGTGGTAAAGAACCCACCTGTCAATGCAGGTTAGATGTAAGAGATGCAGGTTTGATCCCTGGATAGGGAAGATTCCCCAGAGAAGGGAACAGCTACCCATTCCAATATTCTTGCCTGGAGTGTGTGTGCTAAGTTGCTTCAGTCATGTCTGACTCTGTGCGACCCCATGCACACATTTGAGAGAAAAGAGAAACATCTTTACATGTTTGGAAGATATAGGTTAAGGAGGGGCCCGTAGAAATAGGGGAAACGAGGCAAAATAGAAGAGTAAACATAAACACTTTAGCACTTAAATACAGAGTTGGTTTTCCTTTTGAAGACTAAAATGCCATTATCTTATTTAGAGTGTTCGTGGACTTATATCCCAGACATTTGAGCTCCTACTTAAGTGTCGCTAATGAAAAAGGAAAGGGGACTGAGATCTAGACTTAGAGTCCTCTGGCACATCAAACTTTCATTTACTTTCCATCAATCTCTTTCCTCTAAAAAGGAATGGAAAATCCAGTTTGAAATCACATTTTGAGATGACTGACATATAGGACTTGTCAAGATTTTTCACCTATTTCAGATTAATAGCCATTATTTTTACATAGGCCTATCTGTGTTGTCATGAGTTCTACATGATAAGTGGAATTAAGTTAGCAGTAACAATACTCAATCACTTCATGGCAAATAGATGGGGAAACAGTGGAAACAGTGGCTGGCTTTATTTTTCTGGGCTCCAAAATCACTGCAGATGGTGATTGCAACCATGAAATTAAAAGACACTTACTCCTTGGAAGGAAAGTTATGACCAACCTAGACAGCACATTAAAAAGCAGAGACATTACATTGCCAACAAAAATCCGTCTAGCCAAGGCTATGGTTTTTCCAGTGGTCATGTATGGATGTGAGAGTTGGACTATAAAGAAAGCTGAGTATCAAAGAATTGATGCTTTTGAACTGTGGTATTGGAGAAGACTCTTGAGAGTCCCTTGGACTGCAAGAAGATCCAACCAGTCCATCCTAAAGGAGATCGGTCCTGGGTGTTTATTGGAAGGACTGATGCTGAAACTGAAACTCCAATACCTTGGCCACCTGATGCGAAGAACTGACTCATTTGAAAAAACCCTGATGCTAGGAAAGATTGAGGGCAGGAGGAGAAGGGGACGACAGAGAATGAGATGGTTGGATGGCATCACTGACTCGATGGACAGGGGTCTGGGTGGACTCTGGGGGTTGGTGATGGTCAGGGAGGCCTGACATTCTACGGTTCATGGGGTCACAAAGAGTCGGACACGACTGAGTGACTGAACTGAACTGAACAATACTCAAACACCTCTAACACATCTTGTTTATTTATTCCGAAGTTTCTAAGAAGTTCAGGCCTTACAAGATATTAAAAGCTTCTTTTCATTATGAATCGATTACCCAGTTCGGGTAAACATTTGGTTCATGTGTTTAATATGAAATTGAATTCTTGTTTATGACAACGTCCTTCCGTAAAAAGCAATCTCTTAAAGAACAATTATCTTGCTTCCAAAATCCAGGCATCTAAAATACCAAGAAGTTAGAAGCAGGCTTTGGAGCCAGGTCTGAGGGAAGACCTCAGAACTTAGGAGGATTCCAAATTGCCAGTAATTCGGTAGAGACTCATACAGGTATCCCTGAAAAGTCAGCCCTCTAGTTAGTACTTTACAAAAAGTTCAAAAGTATGTAAGCTGTCTGTAACATATTTTGACCATCTAGACTAAGGGTAGAACTAATCTCCCACTGTCCTCTCTCACACACACTCATGCACTCCTCAAGATTTCTATTGCCATTTTGTGACTCATATTTCCCCTGAGGTCTGCTCTTATGCATTGCTTCATTCTGATTATACAAGATAAAATATTTGTATCATGGTACTATGCTTCCCTGGTGGCTCAGATGGTAAAGCATCTGCCTGCAATGCAGGAGACCTGGGTTCGATCTTGGGTTGGGAAGATCCCCTGAAGAAGGAAATGGCAACTCACTCCAGTACTCTTGCCTGGAAAATTCCATGGACAGAGGAGCCTGGTAGGCTATAATCCATGGGGTTGCAAAGAGTTGGATATGACTGAGTGACTTCACTATGCAAGAGGGCACATAGTGACATTAACTTTGAATGCCACAGTCTGACTTCCATTTGGACTTGACAGTGTCCTGTGTTTAGAACCCAACTGTTTGACAATAGAGTGGCCCAATTTGATGAGTGTGATGATCTCTTAAGAATGAATTAACTACTGGAGAAGAGAGGTCATAGAACTGTCAGCAATGTAGTAGCAATTCCTCCTGTAATTTTTAATACTAGTGAGAATGCTACTAAGTATATCCTTGGACATGCCAGGGTAAATACTACTTATTGTAATAATAAGGTGACAGTAATGACAGGGGAGGGGCCTTTCTACTTTCCTCCTCAAGATCTTTTACTATCATGGAGGAAAGCCACTGGGATCATTAGTACAATCCTGGTCATTTATAGATTAAAACTCCATGGGGGATGTGCAGCTTTGCTCCAGTTAAGCAATAACCAATCATTTAATAAACATTTTTCTATGTGCAAAGTGTTGTGGCAGGTTAGGCTTTGGGTTCACAGAGCTTAGGGGGGAAAAAAGGCTGGATTTTCTCCTGCTCTAGGGGAGTTCACAATCTACCTAGGGAGACTAGTTTCCTACACACTAAAAGATACAATACAAAGCAATAGAATACTGGTTGTCATACTATTGGTACAGGCAATAAAAATAATATAAGTTCAAAAAGGAGAAATATGAGTGTAAGATGCAACAGTCAAAGTAGGTGTCAGGAAGTGAAACCGGAGGTAAGTCTGATGTGAGTAGGAAAGAGAATCATCAAAATTTACATTTGTATAGTGTTTTAGAGTTTACAAAACACTCATATTTGTTGATCCTATTATTCATTCATGTATTTATTCAATAAAACACCTTCTATATAAAAAGGTGAACAAATCATCGTCCTGATAATTAACTTGTTGGGGGGAATCCCTTCACAATGTAAACATATATCAGATCATCACATTGTACACTTTAAATATGTTATTTTATTTGTCAAATATACCTCAATAAAGTTGAAGGGGAAGCATTGTCCTTCACCTTCCTGAGTTCAGCTTTAAAATGAATAGCACAACTAAATTTTTTCATTTGTCAATAATAGAATACATGGAGAATAGAAAAGACGGCACTGGGGAGTTGGCCAAATAAAAGCATGGACCATTGAGCTGTACCTTCATGCAAACTAAGTTTCCTGCATTTTTTCACTACTCAGCAGAATTTGAGGAAGTATCTGTCTTTGAAGCAGAGCCCTGAGTCCCCCCACTTCCCCTTCTGCTTTTGCCTCGTCACCCCACCCCTGCTGGCAGTCCTCCAATATATGCAGACAATCTGGTGCATGCTAAATTTTACTAGAAAGGTAAAGAAAGTCTTGGGGAGGCAGTCAACTAAACAGAATCATAAAACTACATCCAAATGCTGATTTAATCTTTCAGTCTCTCTTGTTGACTGAATTATGTGTTACCCAGAACTTATGGTCAGACACAGCTTTGGACCTTTGGAGTCTCAACAATCTCTGTCCTCAGCCACTTTGAACTCTCTTACAGCCCCATCACACCACTTTAGCTGTTTTTTTTCAAGCTCTGCCTTCTATTTCTTCCCAAATGTGTGGATACAACTGCACTACCACTTTTCCTTTCTTCTCTAGTAATTCATACACGTGGACATGGATGTGGGTTGGGGAGAGGGAGGGTGGATGAGTCGTGATACCCTACACTCTTTGATTTTTCAAGTTTCTTTTTAAAAGACTCTATCATTCTAAGAGAACACATTTCACTTCCACTTTACACCATTATCTAGATTCCTGCACAATAGCACCTATGTTTCCATACTAAAAACATGCTCCTCCCAGAACACTCATCCTGGAGAGTCAAATTACTCAAAATCTCCTGTACCACACTGTTACTCTTCGAAAGTTGCTCAACTAGGAGAGGAAGAGAGAAAAAATGGATAAAACAGGCTCATGGCCATTAATGGGCTTGCTGTGTAAGTGGGTATGACAGACATGTAAGCAAAAAGAGTAATTAAATCACTGTAATAAATGAAATAATAAAGCCATGAGCAAAGGAACATTTGTAGAGAATGACCACTTATTTTACTCTTGAACTACAAGTAGAAATTTGCTAAGTTCACCTCTTTGACTATGTAAAGGGCAAAAGACACATAGTTCAAGTACCCTCAAGTAGCCCAGACATGATGCTGAGAGGGTAACAGGCAGAAAGGCCAGGGGTCTCCAAACGGAGGAAATAGGCTACAAGTGCCAGACATTTTTATCTCTCTTAAGTGGCAGGAGGAAACAAACTAGAGATTTTTTTTTCCTTCTCTATACAAATTTAAAAGAAGGTTTCTCTTAAAATGCTGTGTTGCCATGACACCTGGTTTTACCTGAAGCTAACTATTCTCAAAACCTTGAGTTAACCAATACATTTTTCTTATGGAAATGTTTGTCTTAAGCTATGTTAATGTACCCCAGACTCTGTCTTCAAGTTGATTCCGCCAAATGGCTCAAACTACTTGACAAACCAGTATGTTATACTCAGATACTGTTCCCCTAATCTATGTAAATGAAACTATTTGTTTGGTAATCTGCCCTTCTACAAGATTCAGGTCAATCGTTTTATGGCCTGGGATGAATTATCTGGTGCCATTCTGAATTTTAAGACATTCCTTTCTTTTCATTAACAGACTGCGAGTGACTATATAACATACAGCTGAAACCTAGCAGGGGGTACTCTTTCTGCCCCCTTCTGATGCCTGTGTCAGAAGCTTTCTCTATCTCCTTTATACTTTAATAAAACTTTATTACACAAAAGCTCTGAGTGATCCAGCCTCGTCTCTGGCCCAGGATTGAATTCAACTCCTCCGGAGGCTAAGAATCCCCGTGTCTTATCGTTCAGCAACAATCTTTCAATGCTATCAGTATTCTGAACTACATTGGTGGAAGAAAGAGGGTCAGAGGATACTGCAGAATAAGAATTAACAGAACTCAGCATTTACATGTGAGGGAAGAGGTCAGGGTTGGTTGGGGTCAAATATGAATACCAGATTCTGTGCTTGAGTGACTGAAAGACTATTAGGTCAATGGAACAAAAACAGAAAAGTCAGTTGGAGAATTTGAGTTGGGAAGAAAGATGATATTTGTCTTTAAACAGGTCAAAACTGAGGGAAACGTATGAAGTCCAAGAAGAATAACATAATCAGTTCAGTTCAGTCAGTTCAGTCGCTCAGTCGTGTCCGACTCTTTGCGATCCCATGAATCGCAGCAAGCCAGGCCACCCTGTCCATCACAAACTCCCGGAGTTTACTCAAACTCATGCCCATCGAGTTGGTGATGCCATCCAGCTATCTCATCCTCTGTCGTCCCCTTCTCCTCCTGCCCCCAACCCCTCCCAGCATCAGGGTCTTTTCCAATGAGTCAACTCTTCACATGAGGTGGCCAAAGTATTGGAGTTTCAGCTTCAGCATCAGTCCTTCCAAGAACACCCAGGACTTATCTCCTTCAGGATGGACTGGTTGGATCTCTTTGCAGTCCAAGGGACTCTCAAGAGTCTTCTCCAACACGATAGTTCAAAAGCATCCATTTTTCGGTGCTCAGCTTTCTTCACAGTCCAACTCTCACATCCATACATGACCACTGGAAAAACCAATAACATAATAGGTAGACAAAAATGAGAGACTAAAGTTCAGGTTTGTGGCTGAGACAGAAATTTGAATCATCTATTAATACATAAGTGATCTTTTTAAGCCATGTAAATTGGTAGATTCTCCAAGGGAAAGAGAGAAGCACAGAACAGAGCACCAAAATTTGTGTTTCACAGATCTTGGCAACACTGATAGCCACAATTGACTATCTGAAAACTCTGTCACTGACGAAGTGAGACAAAAAGAAAGAGTGGCTACTGGGGCAGCACTGTGGTAGCAGAACTAGACTGTTGGTTGCAATGGGTTCTAGTCCCAGCCCTGTCCCCAGCTATGTGCTGTTGAGCAAGTCATCAGTTCATTGGAACAGGATATCTCTTTGTTACTATACCAGTTCTCCTTGTTGTTGTTTAGTTGCTAAGTCGTTGTTGGGGTCCTTTAATGGACCGGAACCTGGTGGTACAGAGTCAATGAAAAGAAAGTAAAAGAGAGAAAGAGAGAGAGAGACAAAAAAATGACCCAGGGACCTAAGCTCTGATGGAGCAAAAGTGCTTTAATGATTTTTCTATGAGTATATATAGGCTGTAGTACAAGAAACTTCTTTCGGGAAAGATAGGGATCAGAAAAACAAACATACAGTAACCGTTACCAAGGCAACAAGGGGTAATCCTAGTCACAAGGTCAGGAGACAATCCATATCTCATGAAGGGGGAGCAAGACTAAGCAATTTTGTCAAAAAGAGAATGTTTGCTAAAGGAGACCCAAGCCTGCCTCACACAATAACCTCAGTCCCTGGGAGCAGCGTGCTGTTCCGCTTGAAGAGGGACAAAGGACTCATGAGAGACAGCACGTAGGCATCCTCCCGTCAAACACTCCCTGACAATTCTCTCTTATTTATTTATTAATATTCATAAAAAGAGTTCTGACCATCAGAGTTTGTTTAGTTTTGACAATCTTTGCATGAAGGCAACGGTAGACAACAAATATAATTGTTAAGACAATCACCAAAATTATGGTTCCAGACCCAATGCTATGAGTAAGGCTTTGAAACCATCCACGTGGGTCTAGCCCAGATAATTGATCAGCTAATTGTTTAGGTAAAGTTTGCATATCAATGGAAGAGGGCAGATTATTAGAAAAGGTTTCAAATTTTTTTTTGTAATAATTGTACATTCAGAGAGGCATTATCATGTATGTTTTATAAATGAAACTTGATTTGTTCCCAGTTGTAGGCACTATTATTGAAATGAACAGGAGTAACACAAAATTGAGTAGAGTTCCAGTCACATTTTAGCATCACCTGTTTTTGTGCATCTGTTAATTGATCTCTAACCCATTCGATGGCTGTTTTCAGTTTCTGTATTTCTTTTTGAATTTTCTCATCTATCTGAGTCTGAGTGGCCCATATAATATGGGCATCTTTAGTCCAATTTTGAATAAAATTATGTGTCTGAATAGAGGTTTGTAAAGCAACACCAGTGACAGCAGCAGTGGTGCAAATGGCTATTAATCTCAAAATACTAAAAATCAGCCATCCAATGAATTGTTTAGATCGCCAGAGCAATTTAGTAAGCAACCGGGAAGTAAGTCCAGCCATGGGACCTTCTTCCCAGGGCCATTGGAGATTTATTAGTAACCATAGACTACATCGAGATCGAAGAATCAAAAAAGAATCATATCTTAAGGAAATAGAGGAGTTAAGACAAGTATATAATCTGCAATTTATGTAAGTTACAGAACGTAAAGTCTTATTGAATTGTAAATTTTTTATAGCTACAACAAAAGGAAGTGGAACATAGGCTTGTATAAAATATGATTGATTATAGTGAAAGAAATAATTGCTATAGCTATGATCGGTCCCTGTGAAATGTCTGGTCCAAATCCCAAGTTCTTCAGTGTTTGCAGCAAGTTTTCAGATGTCCCATTGTTTAGGCCCAATCTGTTTATCAAGGATGATTCGAGGACGAGGTGGGGGCCATTCTATCATCAAGCTAGCCAAGAAGTCCTCTGTCATGGTAATGTTCTATTGTAGTATTAATAACCTTCCATGTTACTTGAGTAATATAATCATATATAGTATTGTTAACATCATCTGAGCAGTTCAATAACCACATACTATGGGGTCACCAATTGACAATTGTATGATTAGCTATAAACATTAATTTTCCTGATTTGGCCTGACATTTGTCTTAATGAACAGGAATATATTTAAAGTTCTTATTAGTAAATCCTTTGCATAGTGTTCTTTGTTTTTGTTTTTTTTTTAATTCTTTTCCTAAAGTTTTAGTAGTATAAACATGACTCATGGACAAAGAAAGGGCAGTAAGTAATCCAAGAAGCATCAGAAAGTCTTCTTTTGGAGGCAGGGGAAGGCCTAAGTTTGTCGGCTAACGTTTATGCATAATTCTGTTGTGCCCATACACAAAGGAAGGATTTTATAACCTAGAAAGATATTAATTAGTTTTTCTTTTTTTTCAGGATGAGAGGGCCCCTTCAAGTTCCAAGGAGGGGACATATGTGTTGACTCACTAGTGGATATGATTGGTCTTATATCTGTCCATTTTATAACCTACAATAAAAAAGGGAGGTTAGGTATATAAGCCCAGTAAGTGTTATCAATCAAGTCAGCCTGAGTGGGGGAAGCAAAAGCAAGCAAAGCAAGCATAGCGAAGGAAAATATTTTCAGGATTCCGAGGCATTCCCTGTTGAGAAATCAGATTTTTAGTTTGATTAGTAAGGGCTTTTATCTGTCCCCAAGTAGGGAGATCATAAGGTCGATGACGTCGAGTGCGGCGCTTTTTGGAAATTTTTAATGTCGCCATGGCTTGTATTGGAATTCTTTCCTCCTGGGTTTTTTGTTGTTTCATCTCTAGTCTGAATGCTGGGGGCCCCCTTAGGTTGAATCTTCTGAAGAGGAAGTCATGTGAGCTCATTGGATCCATCTGGAGAAATAGAAGCATACCCCTTTCCCTGTAAAATTAGTTTCTTAGATTTCCATTGATTAGTTAACCTGTCTTGATATCAAATGGGCAAAGGAAAGGAGGTGTCCTTTAATGTTTCAAAACTTTTTTTTGTTTGTTTGTTTTTTGTTTTTTGCTTTTGTCAAAACATCTCCTTGTGGTAAGTTTAAAACAAATAAGGCTATATTAACAATAGTTATAAAAAGAAAGGAAAATGATAATGATGAAAACATTCTTAGGAAATAGTTCAGTCTAAAAGAAAAAAATCATTCAGAAATCTGTTTGGGACTGGTATTTGGCTGTGGTTTGTGTTATTTGGAGCAAAGGATTAGGAGTAACCATTTAAATATTTTTTTCCTAAGTGAAATTATTGAAAAGGTGATGTAGAACAACTTGACAAATGAAATGTTGTTTACATCTAAATATATTTGACCTTGTCTTTGAAAAAGAAATGCAGCTTAGCAACTGTTGAATCTCACTGTTTAGTGTGTTAAAGAAGATGATTATGCTTTTAAGACAGACATGAAAAGAAGGTGAATATTTTACATTTTTTATATTCTTAGGAACAAATAATTTATTTAGGAAATGGTGTCTTTTTTAATGTTGTTTTCGTTTTGTTTTAAGAATCTTACCGATTGGAAACAGAAATAAAGTCATATTAATATTAGTTATAGGCTTAAAGACTATATTACATTAGAATCTAGTAAAGTTTGTTCTGGATAAGGAAGATAAAAATGTTCTTGTGTATTTTCTCTTATTTAATTTTTTATTTGCAGTTACAGTGTGTCTCATTATCGCAAAGTAAGTTGATAGGTAGGTGGGTTATAACATGTTGTGTAGTTTTACCTTAGAGAGGTGTTGCCCCTAGAAAAATAGAATTTGTATTGATCGAGACATGTAAGGAGGAAGAGGAAGAAAGTTCAGGACAATGAGTTACATTTATTTTCCATAAAATTTTCTTTCATTTATTATAAGCCTTTTTAACATTCTAGCACTAAATATCTTTAAAAGTTAAAAGGCCAAAACAAAATATGGTAGCACAATAAACAAATGCAATGTTTATTTCAAATAAACACATCATACTTTGTGGTTTTTATTGTGATCTACCTAAGTATTTTAACTGCATTTTCTAATATTTTTGCAGTCTGAATGTATCTGTTGACTAAAGTTAATTCTGTTAAATGTTGTTTTCCCAGAATTTTTCTTTTGTTTCTAATTTGGTTTAATTTGGAGAAAGAACATTTGTTGTATCTAGAACAACAATGAAAAACTAGTTTAGTAAAGCTTATGTAAATACTACTTTATTTTATAATAAATATTTCAACAATTAAAAAAAATATTTTTGTATTCATTTTATTTGCCATTTCTTATATCTTTTTATTAAAAGCATATATTTTACTTTTCTATAGCAACTATGAAATGTCTTGTATGTTAGTATTTTATATACTGCTGAATATATTTATCAAATCATATTATATTATATGTATATCTATTCCTATATAAATATATATTTATATTCATTAACAGCTCAAAGTCTCTTCAGCTCTTCTGCAAGAAAAACCCCTTGTAAGAGTAAGCCAATGTTCAGCAATTAATGTTTCAAAATCCCACTTCATTTGGAAATGACCCAGCCATTCAACAAACTTTCACTATTTAGTTCAGCACAACTCTAGAAACCTAAGTCACTCCAATCTTAAGAGATTGTTTTAGGTTATAGATAATAGATTATTCTATTAAAAATATAATTATTTCTAATAGAGCTTATCTAAAAGTTTTTATCTCATTTATATATTTGTATATATATATAAAGAGTTACCTTTTTGTTGACAAACTTAGTTTACCTTAAACCAAGGCATAATAAAAGTATTATGTAATGTTGATGACCTAAGACATGTCTTAATTAGATTAACAAATAATTATATTTAAATTATATTTATATTTAAATAAACATTTTTTTTTCTTTATTTCTTTTCTTTTTTTATTAGTTGGAGGCTAATTACTTCACAACATTTCAGTGGGTTTTGTCATACATTGACATGAATCAGCCATAGAGTTACACGGATTCCCCATCCTGATCCCCCCTCCCACCTCCCTCTCCACCCGATTCCTCTGGGTCTTCCCAGTGCACCAGGCCTGAGCACTTGTCTCATGCATCCCACCTAATAAACATTATATTTAATATTGAATACTTTTCAGTTCACATGAAGATGAATTTAAATAGAGCTTATTAACTTTATATTATCTAAAAATAAAGACATACATTGAGACATAGATAATTTTAGTTACATAGGCATAGTTCTCCGTTTGAAATTTAAAATATCTTTTTGTTTTATTTATTTATTTTGAGCTCCACCAATTTGTTAATGGCTGGAGTCCTAGAGAGAGTGGGCTGTGTATCCCAAGGACATGATAAGAGTTAACTTAAGGTTTTTTCTTAGGCCTATTTTTGTTTCCCAGGCAGAACTGGAGCTCCAAAAAAAAAATTTTCACAAGTTAACCTTTTCCTAACTGCACGTGCAAGAAGAACCGGTTTTGTAATTTTAAAAAAGATTTTATTTTAATCAGTTTTTTCCGGAGTCTAAAGAATATCATAGCCATTCAGTGTTAAAAATATCATTTTTCCTTTTTGTAGCTATAGTATATTATTAATGATATATGCATGAGGGAATTGCTGTCACATAGGAATTAAAATCTTGGCTACAACATTTTGACAAATACTAGGACTATTATGGAGAAGGCAATGGCACCCTATTTCAGTACTCTTGTCTGGAGAATCCCAGGGATGGGGGAGCCTGGTAAGCTGACATCTACAGGGTCGCATAGAGTAGGACACGACTGAAGTGACTTAGCAGCAGCAGTAGCAGGACTTTTAAGCATACCTTGAGGTAACATAGTCTACTGAAATCTTTTATGAGGCCCGATATGATTAGGATAAGGGAGAGAGAAAGTGAATCTCTCCCGGTCTAAAGGGTGTAAAGGTATATTAAAAAAGCAATCTTGTGAATCAGTAATAATAATGTGCCAATTTTGAGGAATAGTAATAGGTGATGGGATCTCTGGTTGCAAGGCACCCATAGGTTTCATAAAAGAATTAACTTTTCTAAACCCTGTTAAGAGACACCATTTGTTATATTTCCTTTTTATAACAAAAATAGGAGAGTTCTAAACAGAGCAAGATTCTTCAATATGTTTCAATTTTAATTGTGTGTTTATAAGTTTTTTAGTAGCTTTGTAATTTTTCTTTTGTAAGGGGCCATTGCTTTGTCTAAATAGGCTCATAATTTTTTTCAGTTATTTTAATAATTGTTTTGTTTGTTAAATGAGTAGTGGCCCCTAGGAAAAATGTGGAATGTATATCTGAGTTTGCCATTGCATAAGTAAGTCCCTTCCTATTAGATTAAAGGGTGCATCTATCACATAAGGTCTTAATGTTGTAGGTTGGCCTTTTGGTCTATCATATGGGTAGATTTGAATATTTTGATAAATTTCTTGTACTTTGGTTTGAGAAATTCCTGCAATTTGGCAAGAGACCTTTTGTATAGGTCAGGATTTGGGCCACAAGTGTTTGGAAATAATAATAATATTAGATCTAGTGCCGAGGAGACTAGAAAATCTTTTACCATTAATTTTGATATTTATATTTGGTTGGACATATTTAAATACCAATGATGTCCATAAGGATTGTTTTTGATCTGTATTGCCAAATCTGCCTGTCTGTACATTATTAGAGGAGTTAATAGAAATGTAAGGCAAAAGAAGTAATTGAGCAATTTTGTCCCCCCTGTTGAATTGCCATAGAATCTGAGCTGACATCATAATTTGAATTTCTCCTTTATAATTTGAATCAATTATTTCAGGGTGAACAGTAGTTCTTTTAGAAGCCAAATTAGATCAGCCAAGTAAAAGACTGAAGGTTTGTGGGGGCAGGGGTCCAAAAAGTCCAGTAGGTATTCTAGAAGGGACTGCTTAAGGGTAAAGGAAAAAATCATTTAGGGCTGGTATATTAATGGAAGCACTGCTGGACATTGAGGGTTTGAGGGAAAAGATAGAATTTGCCCCTGGTTTTTGTTGGAGGGGACCTGGGAGGTCCCTTGTATGGAGTTTCCTGGAATAGGTTTTCCTTCAATATCAAATTTAAATTTACTGTCTTTGGCCCAGTGCATTCTTCTATGGCAGCAAGGGCAAATTTTTGGAGGTTTTTTATTAGCCTTTTTAGGGCAGCCCCTTTTTAAATGGTTTTTATCTCCACATGTAAAGCATCCTTCATTTCCCTTTTTAAAAGGTAGTAGCCATTGTTTCAGGTAGTATTTGCATCTTTTAAGTTTTTGATCTTAGATTGTGACAAGCCTTCAAATAATCAATAATAGTCCTAGTCTCACAAATTGCAGCTATAGCTCTTTGACATTTCTGATTTGCATTCTCATAAGCAAGTAATTTCTCTAACTGGTTTTTGGTTTCTTCTCCGATTACAGTATGGGAAATAGCAGCTTCTAATCTAGCTTAAAAATTAGCCTAACTTTTCATTAGGTTCCAACAAAGGAGAGACTTTTGGAGTTGCGACTGTTGGCAGAGGAGAAGCATTTGGAGCAGCCGGGGCAGGGCTAGTAAGAAAATTTTGAGATATTTTGTATTGTTTTAATTGGGCCTTTTGTAAAGTTTAATCATTTAATTTATATTTATGTAATAAGTGTTTTGTCTGTTGTGGATATTGGAAGGGCTAGAATGTACCTTGAAATGGCAGAATTACAGCTTTAATTAGAGCCCATAGGGGCTAGAGATCAACTGGAATATTTTTTCCTTGTTTGGCTGCTCATTTAATATTTTCTTTGACTTGGAGCCAAATTTCTAAATCAAAACTGCATTTATCAGGAAACTAAGGATTATGTTCAACTACTGTTTGAAGGCAAGCCTCTATTCATTGGCGTGAAACCAGAAGTCCCTGAAATTTAAACAAATGGTGAAGTAAAGTAGAAAAATAATGGGGCTGGCCAGCCGTTTGACCCATGGTTAGTACTTACCGACCTCAATAGGTCCCTGAGTCACTCCGCCGGATATGCCACGTATACCAGTGTCCCTGTTCGGGTGCCATTTGTTGGGGTCCTTTAATGGACCGGAACCTGGTGGTATGGAGTCGATGAAAAGAAAGTAAAAGAAAGAAAGAGAGAGAGAGACAAGAAAAGACCCGGGGACCTAAGCTCTGATGGAGCAAAAGTGCTTTAATGATTTTTCTATGAGTATACAGGCTGTAGTACAAGAAACTTCTTTCGGGAAAGATAGGGATCAGAAAACCAAACATACAGTAACCGTTACCAAGGCAACAAGGGGTAATCCTAGTCACAAGGTCAGGAGACAATCCATATCTCATGAAGGGGGAGCAAGACTAAGCAATTTTGTCAAAAAGAGAATGTTTACTAAAGGAGACCCAAGCCTGCCTCACACAATAACCTCAGTCCCTGGGAGCAGCGTGCTGTTCCGCTTGAAGAGGGACAAAGGACTCATGAGAGACAGCACGTAGGCATCCTCCCGTCAAACTCTCCCTGACTGTCGTGTCTGACTCTTTGTGACCCCATGGACTGTAGCCCACCAGGTTCCTCTGTCCATGGAATTTTCCAGGCAAGAATACTGGAGTGGGTTGCTATTTCTTACTGTAGGGTATCTTCCCCACCCAGAGGTCGAACCTGCATCTCGAACCCACATATCTTGCATTGGCAGGCAGATTATTTACCACTGAGCCACCAAGGAAGCCCTATCAGTTCAGTTCAGTTCAGTGCAGTTACTCAGTCGTGTCTGACTCTTTGCGACCCCAAGAATCCCTATACCACTCCTTAAATCTCAGTTAAATCTTTGCACCCCTTGGTTCCTCCGTTTTTTCCTAATCTGTTAAACTTCTTCATTGTTTCGCTTTTAACTACTCTTTTTGTAGCATTTTCAACTTTCTTATCCCATTGTCCTTCCATAGCACTTGCTCTATGATCCCAACCTTATATCGATTTAAGCATTTGCATTTTTTTTCTCTTACACCCAAGTTTTTCAACACTCCTAAAACAAATTGGCACAATTTGGCAGCTGGATCCACTAAAAATTCATACTCTCCAACCTCAACTGGGCCTTCAATTTCTTCTTGGTCATATTTCCCTCCCAATCCCTAGAGTCACCATTCAAACCTTCACCAATTTTCAAAAGACCTGAACCCAAGTTTAGCCCTCTTTTTCTCAACAGACAACATTGTTTCTTATTTCACCAAGGAAGTTAAGCCTCTCAGAGATAAGCAATCTCTGTCTTTGTTTCTCCACTTCCACTTTCCCTTGCCTTTGCTGTTTTAGTTGCTAGGCTGTGTTGACTCTTTGTAACCCCATAGACTGTAGCCCATGAGGGTCCTCTGTCCATGAAATTCTCCAGGCAAGAGCACTGGAGTGGGTCCACCTCCAGGGGATCTTCTGACCCAGGGATTGAACCTGCATCTCCTGCTTGGCAGATGGATTCTTTATCACTGAGCCACCTGAGACACCCTCCACTTTCCATTACCTGTTAGTATTTTTTCTTCCTCTGCACATTCTAGTAACTTTCCATTCCCTAAAGGATAAACTTTAATTCTCTAAAACAATATACTAGACCATTGTGATCTAGTTTCTGCATTTTTTGCCAACCTATTTTCTTATGTTTAAACTCAATAGTGCAAACATACACAGATGCATACACCTAAATAGACACACCTGCACACAAATACAACCTTCATCTTATATTTCATCCCTATCACACTGCTAGCTATTCCCTAAACATGCCATGCTATTTCACATCTCCAAATCTTTGCTCATTCTACCTTCTGTGCTGTACTGTCCTTAGTCACTCAATCGTGTCCGACTTTTTGTGAGCCCATGGACTATAGCCCTCCAGGGTCTTCTGTCCATGGGGATTCTCCAGGCAAGAATACTGGACTGGGTTGCCATACCCTCCTCCAGGGAATCTTCCCAACCTAGGGACTGAACCCAGGTCTCCCTCACTGCAGGTGAATTCTTTACCATCTGAGCCACCAGGGAAGCCCAAGAATACTGGAATGGGTAGCCTTTCCCTTCTCTAGGGGATCTTCCTGACCCAGGAATCGAACCAGAGTCTCCTGAATTGCAGGCAGATCTTTACCATCTGACCTACCAGGGAAGCCCACTCTACCTTCTACCCCTGCCTAGAATGCTCTTCTCCACCTGTCATACACCTCTATCTTTTGTAAAGCCTTTACTAACATATGCAAACCGTGTACTATTTCATTCTTTGTGTTCTTTATATACCTCTATTGCAGCAACTGTAATTGTGTAGTAAGTGAATTTGTTAAGATACCTGTGTCTTATTCTAGTAGAGTGTAAGCCTTCATGGGCAGGCAGGGTCTGTGTCTTATTTTCCAAAGGATCTAACAGAGAATTGACATATAGTAAGTAGCTAATACATCCCTTTTAATATAATAAACATATCACAGTAGTGCAGAAGATTAGGAAAGTTCTTATAGAGGGAGTGATGTAAGAGATGGTCTTAAGAGTGGTCAGAATTATATCAAATAACAATGAATGAAAAGAGTGTTTCAGGTGGCAAAATAGCCTGAGCAAAGAGACTAAATAAGGGATGGAGCTATTCATAAGACCACATTTATATTATATATATAGTAAACTGTGTAAAATGACTCTATAAAGTTAAGATAAAATATTATTATAGTCTTGAATGGTACTTCAAGCTTAATAAGTCATCAGAGAATTCTGAAAGGAATGTGAAATGATTATAACTGGGCTTTAAGATGAATAATTTGTTATAAGTGATAAAGACTGAATAAATAGAAGAGAAATAAGAAAATGAAAAAGAAAGTTGTAATTTCTAGCATTCAGTAAACAGTTCTCCCATATTATAAACCAAAGAGAGAGCAAAGTAATGGATCAATCCTGGGCTTTTGAGCAGTCCTCTCCACACAGTTTGTTAAGTTTTCATGATTTATACCAGTATATGGGGCTTCCCTGGTGGCTCAGATGGTAAAGAATCTGCCTGGAATGCAGGAGACCCGGTTTCAATCCCTGGGTCAGGAAGATCCCCTGGAGAAGGGAATGGCTACTGACTCCAATGTTCTTGCCTGAAGAATTCCATGGACAGAGGAGCCTGGTGGGCTACAGTCCATGGGGTCATGAAGAGTCAGACACGACTTGGTGATTAACACTTTCACTTTCACACCAATACACAAGTTTATCTTATGTCATTGTTTAGTAACAGGCCTTGTGGAATTTGAAACTTAATAGTGTGGTGTAAAGAAAATAGCCTTGGACTGTGAGCCAGGCATACTGGCTCTGCCACTAATTCTGTGAGTTACTTTCAAAAATCACTTTATCTTTCTGGGTCATGAAGGGAGTGGGATGGATTAGATGTTTTCTAAGTGCTCTTCTGTATCTAATATTCCATCAAAATAGGTCATTCAACAAATAGAGATTGTATAGCCACTTCTGGAAGTTTCCTTCAGGAGTAGCTTTGTTTAAGAATTGTCTTCAGTATTCTGATACATACTTCCTTTTTATTTATCTGACACATACTTCTTGTTCACAGTGATCTGATTCAGTTAACAGTTATATGGGAACATAACCTTTATCCCTTCTCATAGAACTTGCTCTGTGATCATGTCTAGTCTTTAATCTTCATGAAAGCCTGACCACCAGGACACTGCTAGATTATTCTTTGTTCTGCCATTTCTTACCGTAGAGTGCCAAAGTGTGCACTGGTAGAATTTTTCAAATAATTGAATACACCTTAAAGAAGTAAATTTGACATTAGGCTAGCAGATTTATAGTAACAGAAGGAACTCTGAGAAGTAATTTACTACAATCTAGAACTGGACATGGAACAACAGCATGCTTCCAAATAGGAAAAGGAGTACATCAAGGCTGTATATTGTCACCCTGCTTATTTAACTTATATGCAGAGTACATCATGAGAAAGGCTGGGCTGGGAGAAGCACAAGCTGGAATCAAAATTGCCGAGAGAAATATCAATAGCCTCAGATATGCAGATGACACCATCCTTATGGCAGAAAGTGAAGAGGAACTAAAAAGCCTCTTGATGAAAGTGAAAGAGGAGAGTGAAAAAGTTGGCTTAAAGCTCAACATTCAGAAAACTAAGATCATGGCATCTGATCGCATCACTTCATGGGAAATAGATGGGGAAACAGTGGAAACAGTGTCAGACTTTATTTTTGGGGGCTCCCAAATCACTGCAGATGGTGACTGCAGCCGTGAAATTAAAAGACGCTTACTCCTTGGAGGGAAAGTTAAGACCAACCTAGAAAGCATATTAAAAAGCAGAGATATTACATTGCCAACAAAGGTCCGTTTAGTCGAGGCTATGGTTTTTCCAGTGGTCATGTATGGATGTGAGAGTCAGACTGTGAAGAAAGCTGAGCGCCGAAAAATTGATGCTTTTGAACTGTGGTGTTGGAGAAGACTCTTGAGAGTCCCTTGGACTGCAAGGACATCCAACCAGTCCATTCTAAAGGAGATCAGTTCATTGGAAGGACTGATGTTGAAGCTGAAACTCCAATACTTTGGCCACCTCATGCAAAGAGTTGACTAATTGGAAAAGACCCTGATGCTGGGAGGGATTGGGGGCAGGAGGAGAAGGGGAAGACAGAGGATGAGATGGTTGGATGGCATCACTGACTCAATGGACATGAGTTTGGGTAAACTCCGGGAGTTGGTGATGGACAGGGAGGCCTGGCGTGCTGCGATTCATGGGGTGGCAAGGAGTCGGACATGACTGAGTGACTGAACTGAACTGAACTGAGTGGGATAAAATTTATGCTTTCTCCTGTAAGCAACCACGAGATTCTAAGGAGATAGAAGGTATGATCAAGATGGTGGTCACCCAGAATTACCTCTTCACTGCTGATTAATGAACAAGTTGAAGCTTGCTTTCCACACTTACGCCTAGTTCATTCTCTTTTTTTATCTTGCTTTCTTTTCTTTTTCTAATTCTTTCTTCCCTCCCCCTCCTTCCTTATTTTCTTTCTTTCTAGCTTTACTTGCAACAATACAGTACATTTCCTAACTGGTATTTAACAAACTACACAAACTTACAGAGTGTTCACCTTAGTTACATTTCCTCATTTAATTTTTCAGAATTATTAACAATTTTACCCCCACCCACTAGTTGGAAACATCTGCACAAAATAATGATGCTTTATTTAATGGCATTATGTGCCTTTAAGAGCTTCTTCCAACACTATAAAATCCTTACTTCATCTTAAAACTTTCATCTGAATTCCCAGATTTTACTATAATTTACCCAGGAGACCTCATCTGGACGCGAAGCAAAGATTTCTGACAATGCCATTCTGTTGGAGCACTTATATGCAGACTACAGTGATTCACTCCCACCTTACCAGAAAAACAAATATGTTTTACATGAAATGAACATCCACCTGAAGAACTTTAACCAATCTTCATCACGTTTCTATAGATGAGTCTATACTTCCATAGCTGTCACTCTTTTCAGATTTATCTAGCTTAGCTTTGAACCACATTTTTCTCCCTAGAAAGTCCCCCCTAGACATTTTTTCTTTGGTAAGCAGAATTCAAAGATAGATCTCAGGATTATTACCCTTTGGTGTACAAACTTGATATAATCTCTTCCTCTTTAATGTATGTAGGACCTGTGAATAAGATATTTATTCCTGTGTTAGAGTACAATCCACTGGTTTTCAGTTAACCAAACTGGATATTATCCTGGGTTGGACTACTTGATTAGGTGAGACCTATATCAGGGGAGAAGTTGGGAAGTTAGAGAAAGAAGTCAGAAAGATTTAAAGAGATTTCTTTTCCGATGGACTGGAAGAAAACAAACATCCATGTTGTGAGAGAAGTGGGGCATGGGTCAAGAGTCTAAGAATGCCCTTCAAGAACTGAGAGTGGTTCCTGGCCAATAAGAAAGTAAGAAAACAGGACCTCAATAACAAGGAATGAATTCTACCAATAACCAGTGATCTTAGAAGAGAACCCTTAGCCTCAGATGAGATCTCATTTCTGGCTGACAACTTGATTGTAGCCCTATGAGACCCTAGGCAGAGGACCCAGCTTACTTGTATCTGAGCTCCTGATCCATAGAAACTATGAGGAAATAAGTGGGTGTTGTTTCAAGTTTGTGATAATTTGTTAAACCAAAATAGAAAAATAATATACTTTGTTTCATTATTTTTCTGTTTTTATTGATGATGACTACCAAAGTGGAGATCAATAAGTCTGATTAAAACCTTTATTTTGGTTCTAAACTCAACACTGTATTGAAAATATTTTCTCCAAGGTCTCCAAGGCCTCCTAAGTACCAAATGAAATTGTTATTTTATGAACTTCATTCTCTTTGGTCTTTTGGAAATATTTTAAATAAATGACCATATTATTTCTTAAAATTGCCTTTTTGAGTTGTTTTATTCTTTGGCTTTCTCCCCTCTACTATCTTCACTTTACAGATGAGAAAACTGAGTATCAGTGAGGTTAAGTAACTTGCCCAAGTTCAAATAGTAAGTGGAGAAACCATGATTCAAACTCAGATCTATCCTGGCTCAAAAGCCTTTATGTTTTCCCCATTATATCCATATTGACCTTGTCTCAGTAGAAAATTAAGCTGAGTTTTTCTCCTTTTTTAAAAAAGGTATGTTTTGCATAATGAAAAAATCTTTATCGATAAAACAAAGAACTTGCTATAAATAAAATATGACATAGAATAAAACTAAAATTAATCTCAAAGTGAAATACAGGGGTGATGGGTCCATCAGGGAAGACAGAGTTATTTGGCTTCATCCATCATCAAGTCCTTCTATTCCATACAAGGTGGTTTTTAAATTTTCTCTGTAACCACTCAGTGTGTCTGAATTCAGGGAACCCGACTCCTCCAGTTCCATTTCTCTTTCTTAAGACCCCTTTCCTATTCAGGGTCTTTTGAGTCTTCAGACAAATTTTAAGATTTTGTTCTAGTTCTCTGTAAAGTGTGATTGGTAATTTGACAGAGAGTGCATTGAATCTGTAGATTGCTTTGAGTACTACAGCAATTTTCACCATGTTGACTTTTTCAATCTAAGAGCATGGTATATCTATCCATCTGTTTGTGTCATCTTTTATTTCTTTCATCAATACCTCATAGTTTTCTAGTACAGGTATTTTGGTTCCTTAAGTAGGTTGATTCCTAGGTATTTTATTCTTTTTGCTGCAGTAGTAAATGGGAGAGTTTCTTTAATTTCTCTTTCTGATATTTTGTTGTTAGTTAGTATATAGGAATTCAAGGGATTTCTGTGTATGAATTTTGTATCCAGAACTTTACCAAATTCATTGATTAGCTCTAGTAGTTTACTGGTGGCCTCTTTAGTATTTTCTATGTATAATATCATGTAACCTGCAAACAGTGACAGTTTTTCTTTTTTTCCAATTTGGATTCTTTTTTTTTCTTTTTCTTCTCTCATTGTCATGCCTAGGACTTCCAAAACTATAAAAAAAGAATAAAAGTGGCAAGGGTGGACATCCATGTCTTGTTCCTGATCATAGAGGAAATTCTTTAAGTTTTTCACCATTGAGAATAACGCTTGCTGTTTTATGTTGAAGTATGTTCTCTCTACGCCCACTTGCTGAAGAGTTTTATCATAAATCATTGGTGAATTTTATCAAAAGCTTTTCTTACATCTATTAAGAAGATCATATTTTTCTTTATATACTTTATTGAAGAAACTGAGCTATAAGGGGATCCCCAAAGTGTAGTTGGCTTACAATATTTCAGGTGCACTGCAAGGTGATTCACTTATACATATATACATATATTATATTTCAGATTATTTTCCATCATAGGTTATTGCAAGATATCGACTATGATTCCCTATACTATACAGAAAAACTTTGCTGCCTGTTGCCTATCTATTTTAAATTAGTTAATTATTTTAACTAGAAGATGATTACTTTACAATATTGTGATGGTTTTTGCCATATATCAACATGAATCAGCCATAGGTATAAATGCGTCACCCCCATCCTGAATCCCCCTCCTACCCTGCTCCCCACCCTATCCCTCTATGTTGTCCCAGAGCACTGGCTTTGGGTGCCCTACTTCATGCATCAAACTCACAATGGTCATCTATTTTACATATGGTAATGTATATGTTTCATGAGAAAACTAGCATTCTATTCATATTAAGTCAAATAAATAGAATCAAAATGTCATAAATCTTTTAGTTAAGCAAAAATTCATGTTTCTAAAATATGTATATTATTGTTGCTGTTCAGTCATCAAGTTGTGTCTGACTCTTTGTGACTCCATGCTTTTGGAGTTCTCACAGCAAATATACTGTGGTAATGGTTTGCCATTCCCTCCTCCAGTGGATCACATCTTGTCAGAACTCTCCACTATCACCTGTGCATCTTGGGTATCCCTGCATGGTGTGGCTCGTAGCTTCACTGAGTTATGCAAGCCCCTTCACCACAACAAGGCAGTGATCTATGAAGGGGGATCATATATATATATATACATACACATATATATGTATGTATATACACACACACACACACACACACACACACACATATATGTAGTATGTAGCTTAGTAGAAAAGCTTTTGTGTATAATATATATATACAAAAGCTTATCTACTAAACTTGATGAAAACTTGAGAAAGAACATCAAAAAAAAAAAAGATGGAGAAATTGGAAAACATAAACAAGATAAAATGGGAAGGCTGAATATGAAATAGAAAAAATGAAGCAAACTTTATAGAAGTAAAAGAGCATCATATAACCTAGTTGTTTTAAAACATGGCTGCTCATTAGAAAAACATATGGAGCTTTGAAGAAACAAAAATACCAGCTCAATTCCAGAAAAATAAATGACCCAATCAAAAATCGGGCCAAAGATCTAAACAGACATTTCTCCAAAGAAGACATACAGATGGCTAAAAAACACATGAAAAGATGCTCAACATCACTCATTATCAGAGAAATGCAAATCAAAACCACAATGAGGTACCATCTTACCCCGGTCAGAATGACTGCTCTCAAAAAGTCTACAATAACAAGTGCTGGAGAGGGTGTGGAGAAAAGGGAACCCTCTTACACTGTTGGTGGGAATGCAAACTAGTACAGCCACTATGGAGAACAGTGTGGAGATTCCTTAAAAAATTGGGAATAGAATTGCCATATGACCCAGCAATCCCACTCGTGGGCATACACACCAAGGAAACCAGAAGTGAAAAAGACATGTGTACCCCAATGTTCATCACAGCACTGTTTACAATAGCCAGGACATGGAAGCAACCTAGATGCCCATCAGCAGACGAATGGATAAGGAAGCTCTGGTACATATACACAATGGGATATTACTCGGCCATTAAAAAGAATACATTTGAATAAGTTCTAATGAGATGGATGAAACTGGAGCCCATTATACAAAGTGAAGTAAGCCAGAAATATAAATACTAATACAGTACACTAATGCATATATATGGAATTTAGAAAGATGGTAACGATAACCCTATATGCAAGAGAGAAAAAGAGACACAGATGTATACAACAGACTTTTGGACTCTATGGGAGAAGGTGAGGGTGGGATGATCTGATAGAATAGCATTGAAACATGTATATTATCAAGTGTGAAACAGATCGCTAGTCAAGGTTGGATGCATGAGACAAGTGCTCAGAGCTGGTGCACTGGGATGACCCAGAAGGATGGGGTGGGGAGGGAGATAGGAGGGGGGGTTCAGGATGCGGAACACATGTAAATCCATGGCTGATTCATGTCAATGTAATGCAAAAACCACTACAATATTATAAAGTAATTAGCCTCCAACTAATAAAAATAAAGGGAAAAAAAGAATTTGAAGGGCCTCACAGGAAATAAATATATTTTGCATGTGGTGGGAATATAAATGCTGTTGCCATAGGGAAGACTGAAATGAATAAAAGATGGATGGAATTTATTTTTGTTAAAAAAAATACCTAAGCATTTGTATTTTTCAAAAAATTCCAAGATAATTCTGTTATGCATCTAGATTTTTTTGAGTGATTACAGGTTTTTCTATTAAAGGATAGTTTTGGTGATATTGTTTTTGTTGTTCAGTTGCTCAGTCATATCCAGTTCTTTGCAACCCCATGGACTGCAGCCCACCAGTCTTTGGTGATATAAAATTCTATTGTTTTCTGTTGACCAATCATGATACAACGGCATTAAAATGAATACTAGTTACATAATCACAATAGTAAAAGATGTTTATCAGTTTTCACAATCAATAGCCAGACAAAAGATAAAAGATAATTACAATTGCAATGGAAACATGATTAATCTAACAATGCAAAATAATTGCATACAATTTGGGTGGTTAAATAGAGTGATGTGGTAAGTGGAAGTGTGCATGCACATGTTTTCATCTACCTAGCTGGTCTGTGTCTTTTGGTTGGTGCATTTAATCCATTTACAGTTAAGGTAATTATTGATACGTATGATCCTATTACCATTTTCTTAATTGTTCTGGGTTTATTTTCTGTAAGTCTTTTCCTTCTCTTATGTTTCCTGCCTAGAGAAGTTCCTTTAGCATTTGTTGTAAAGCTAATCTGATGGTGCTAAATTCTCCTTTGCTTGTCTGGAAAGCTTTGATTTCTACATCAAATCTGAATGAGAACTGATTCAAATGAATTCTTTCTAATGGCTGAGTAATATTCCATTGTGTATATGTACCATAGCTTCCTTATCCATTCGTCTGCTGATGGGCATCTAGGTTGCTTCCATGTCCTGGCAATTATAAACAGTGTTGTGATGAACATTGGGGTGCACGTGTCTCTTTCAGATCTGGTTTCCTCAGTGTGTATGCCCAGGAGTGGGATTGCTGGGTCATATGGCAGTTCTATTTCCAGTTTTTAATGAGATGGATGAAACTGGAGCCCATTATACAGAGTGAAGTAAGCCAGAAAGATAAACACCAATACAGTACACTAACACATATATATGGAATTTAAAAAGATGGTAATGATAACCTTATATGCAAAACAAAAAGAGACACAGATGTACAGAACAGACTTTGGGACTCTGTGGGAGAAGGCGAGGGTGGGATGTTCTGAGAAAATAGCATTGAAACAAGTATACTATCAAGGGTGAAACAGATCACCAGCCCTGGTTGGATGCATGAGACAAATGCTCAGGGCTGGTGCACTGGGAAGACCCAGAGGGATGGGATGGGGAGGAAGGCAGGAGGGAGGATCAGGATGGGGAACACATGTAAATCCAAGGCTGATTCATGTCAATGTATGGCAAAAACCACTACAATATTGTAAAGTAATTAGCCTCCAACTAATAAAAATAAATGAAAAAAAAATCTGAATAAGAGTCTTACAGGGTAGAGTATTCTTGTTTGCAGTCATCTCCCTTTCATCATTGTAAATATATCTTGCCATTCCCTTCTGGCTTGTAGAGTTTCTTTTGAGAAATCAGCAGACAGCCTTATGGGTATTCCCTTGCACATTATTTGTCATTTTTCCCTTGTTGCTTTTAATATTTTATCTTTGTCTTTAATTTTTTCAGCTTGATTATTATGTGTCTTGGTGTGTTCCTCCTTGGGCTTAACCTGCCTGAGACTCTGTGCTTCCTGGACTTGGTTGACTATGTCTTTTCCCATGTTAGGGAAGTTTTCAGCTATTATCTCTTCAAATATTTTCTCGAGTCTTTTCTCTCTCTCTTTTCCTTCTGGGACCCCTATAATGTAAATGTTGGTGTGTTTAATATTGTCCCAGAGGACTCTTAGGCCATATTCATCTTTTTTCATCCTTTTTTCTATATTCTGTTCTGAAGCAGTGTTTTCCATCATTCTTTCCCCCAGGTCACTTGTCTATTCTTCTGCCTCAGTTGTTCTGTTACTGATTCCTTCTAGTGTATTGTTTGTCTGTTCTATTTTTTCTTTAGTTCTTCTAGGCCTTTGGTAAACATTTCTTGCATCTTCTCCATTGTTTCCCAAGATTCTGGATCATTTTCACTATCATTATTCTGAATTCTTTTGGTGGGAGGTTGTCTATCTCCACTTCTTTTAGTTGTTTCTGGGTTTTATCTTGTCCCTTCATCTGGGATATAACTCTCTGCTTTTTCATCCTGATTAACTTTCTGTAATGTGGTTTTTGTTCCAGCCAGGCTGTGGGATTGTAGTTCTTCTTGCTTCTATCTGTCCTCTGGTGGATGAGGCTAAGAGGCTTGTATAAGCTTCCTGAGGAGAGGGACTGATGGTGGAGAAAACTGGGTCTTTCTCTGGTAGGCAGGGCCTTGTTCAGTAAAGCTTTAATCCAATTAGCTGTTGATAGGTGGGATTGTGCTCCCTCCCTGTTAGTTGTTTGGCCTGAGGTGGCCCAGCCATGGGTTCTACAGGCTCTACGGTAGGGTTAATGGCAACCTCCAAGAGAACTTACACCAAGGGGCATCTTTTAAGACTGCTGCTGTCAGTGCCCCTGTCCCTGAGTCATCTGGTCCTGGACGTTTATTTGTTGGGAGATTTTAATCACATTTTCCCCTGCTGACTCACGCTTCCACAGGTGACCCTTCAAGACTAGTAGTTAGGTATGGGTCAGTTTCCTGTGGGGTCACTGCTCCTTTCCCCTGGGTCTTGGTATGCACAAGATTTTGTTTGTGCCCTCAAAGAATGGAGCCTTTATTTCCCCCAGTTCTGTGGAAGTCCTGTAAGTAAATCCTGCTGGCCTTCAAAGTCAGATTCCCTGGGAATTCCCAGTCCCTTTGTCAGATTCCCAGGCTGGGAAGCCTGATGTAGGGCTCAGAACCTTCACAACAGTGAGAGAACTTCCTGGTATTGTTGTTCTCCAGTTTATGTGTCACCCACATGGCAGGTATAGGATTTGATTTTAATATGATTGTGCCCTTCCTACCATCTTGCTGTGGCTTCCTGTTTTTGGATGTGGAGCATATTTTTTTTGGGGGGGGGGTGGGTTCTAGTAACCTCTTGTCTATGGTTGTTCAACAGCTAGTTGTGATTTTCGTGCTCTTAAAGGAGGAAATGAGAACATGCTCTTCTGCTCCACCATCTTGAGACAGAAGGCCATATTATTTTCATTCTTCAACTTGTTGATGTGGTGTATCACACTGATTGATTCCCAAGTCCTCAAGTTCCTTTTGATCATGGTGTGTGATCCTTTTAAAATATCATTGGATTTGATTTGCTTGTAGTTTGTTGAGGAGGTTTGCTTCTATGTTCTTCAGTAACATTGGCCTGAAATTTTCTCTTTTTTGTGGTATCTTTACTGGTTTTGGTATCAGGGTGATGGTCACCTCATAGAATGAGTTTGGGAGTATTCTTTTCTCTGCAATTTTTTGAAGGAGTTTCAGAAGGATAGGTGTTAACTCTAAAAATTAGGTAAAATTCACCTGTGGAGTCATCTGGTCCTGGACGTTTATTTGTTGGGAGATTTTAATCACATTTTCAATTTTAGGCCTTGTGATTGATCTATTTATAATATCTATTTCTTCCTGGTTCATTCTTTGGAGATTGTCGCTTCCTAAGAATTTATCCCTTTCTTCCAGGTTGTCCATTTTATTGGCATATAGTTGCTTGTAGTAGTCTCTTGTGATCTACTGTATTTTTGTGGCATTTTATGTTGTAACTTATCCTTTTTCATTTCTAATTTTATTGATTTGAGCCTTATCTTTTTTTACTTGTTGAGGCTGGATAATGGTTTATCAATTTTGTTTATCTTTTCAAAGAACCAGCTTTTAGTTTCATTGATCTTTTCTATTGTGTACTTCACTTCTATTTCTGCTTTGATCTTTATGATTTCTTTCCTTCTATTAACTTTGAGTTTGTTTGTTCTTTCTTTTTTTTAGGTGTAAGATTGAGTTGTTTATGAGATTTTTCCTTGTTTTCTGTGGAAGGTTGTATTGCTATAAACTTTCCTCTTAGAAGTGCTTTTGCTGCATCCCATAGGTTTTGGAACACCATGTTTTAGTTTTCATTTTCTGTATTTTTTATCACCTGTTTGATTTCTTCAGTGACCCATTCATTGTTTTTTAACCTATTGTTTAGCTTCTAAGTGTTTTTTACAGTTCTTTTCTTGTAGTTTATTTCTAATCTCTTGGCATTATTGTCAGAAAACATCCTTGATATGATTTCAATTTTCTTGCATTTTCCAAGGCTCACCTTGTGCCCAGCATGTCGATCCTGGAGAATGTTCCAAGCCCACTTGGGAAGACTGTGTATTCTGTTGCTTTCGGAAGGAATGCTCTATAAATATCAGTTAAGTGTATCTGGTCTAATGTGTCATTTAAAGCCTGTTTTTTATTGATCTTCTGTCTGGATGATATGTCCATTGCCAAAAGTTGTGTATTAAAGTCCCCCAGTAGTATTGTGTCACTGTATATTTCTCCTTTCATGGATGTTAATATTTGCCTTATATATTGGTATGATGCTTTGTTGAGTTCATACATATTTACAATTGTTATATCTTCCTCTTGGATCAGTCCCCTTAATCTTTATATAGTGTCCTTCCTTCTCTCTTGTAATAGTCTTTATTTTAAAATTTATTTTGTCTGATATGAGTATTGCTACTTCAGTGCTCTTTTGATATCCATTTGATTGCAATACCTTATTTCATCTCCTCACTTTCAGTCTGTATGTGCCACTAGATCTGAAGTGGATCTACATTAGACAGGATATATATGAGTCATTTTTTTTTAATTCATTCAGCCAGTCTATGTCTTTTGGTTGGAGCATTTAATCCATTTACATTTAAGGAAATTGTCTATATGTATGTTCCTATTGCCATTTTCTTAATTCTTTTGGATTTCTTTTTGTAGGTCTTTTTTCTTCCCTTCCTCTTTTGTTCTCTTATGATTTGAAGACTAACTTTAGTGTAGTGTTTGCATTCCTTTTTCTTTTTTGTTTGTGTATCTATTGTAGATTTTTGGTTTATGATTACCATGAGAATTTTATATAGCAGTCTATATATAAACAATTATCTCTTTCACTATTTTCTCAGGTCTTTTCTCTATATATTCTCCTCTGGGACCTCTATAATGTAAATGTTGGTGCATTTGACATTGTACCAGAGATCTTTCATTCTTTCCTCAAATCTTTTCCTTCTTTTTTCTTTATTCTATTCCATGGCAGTGATTTCCACCAGTCTGTCTTCCAATTCACTTCTCTATTCTTATGCTTCAGCTATTCTGCTATTGATTCCTTCTAGTATATTTTTTCATTTCAGTTATTATATTGTTCATTTCTGTTTGTTTGTTCTTTAGCGCTTCTGGAAAAGTGAAAGTGTTAGTTGCTCACTTGTGTCTGACTCTCTGTGACCCCATGGACTGTAGCCTGCCGGGCTTCTATGTTCATTGAATTCCCCAGGCAAGAATACTGGAGTGGGTAGCCAGCCATTCCCTTCTCCAGGGTATGTTCCCGATCCAGAGATTGAACCTGGGTCTCCCACATTTGCAGGTTGATTCTTTACTGTCTGAGTCACCAGGGAAGCCTTTAGTTCTTGCAAGTCTTTGTTAAATATTTCTTGTATCTTCTCAGTCTGTGCCTCCATTATTTTTTTGAGAACTTGGATCATCTTCACTATCATTACTCTGAATTCCTTTTCCAGTAGATTGCCTATCTTCACTTCATTTAGTTTTTCTTCTGAGGTTTATTCTTGCTCTTCTCTCTAGGACATACTCCTCTGCCATCTCATCTAACTTTCTGTGATAGCAGTTTCTTTTCTGCAAGATGCAGGGTTACATTTCTTATTGCTTCTTCTGTCTGTCCTCTGCTGGATGAGGCTGGTAAGAGGCTTGTGTAGGCTTCCTGTGAGAGAACCTGGTTTCTGCCTAGTGAGGAGTGCAGCTGGGTCTTGTCCCTCTGTTGAGCAGAGCTGTGCTCAGGAAGACTTTAAGTGGCCTGTCTGCTGATGGGTGGGGCTGTGTTCCTGTTCTATTGGTTGTTTAGCCTGAAATATCCCAGCACTAAAGCCTACTGGCTATTGGGTCGGGCTAGTTCTTGTGGGAGAATGGAGGCCTCCAGGAGGGCTCATGCCAATGAGTGCTCACCAGAGCTGCTGCTGCCAGTGTCATTTTCCCTGCAGTAAGCCACAGCCACTCCCTACCTCCAAAGAAGACCCTCCAGTACTAGCAGATAGGTCTTTCCCAGTCTCTTATGAGGTCACTGCTTTTTTCCCTGAGTCTTGGTGCAGGCTGGACCTTGTGGGTGCCCTCCAAGAATGGAGTTTCTGTTTCTCCAGTCCTGTGGAATTCCTGCAATCAAACCCTGCTGGCCTTCAAATTCAGAATCTCTGGGGGCTCCTCCTCCTATTGCCAGGCCCCAAGTCTGCAAAGCCTGACATAGAGATCAAGACTTTCACTCTTATGGGAGAACTTTTGTGGTATCAATATTTTCCTGTTTATGAGTCACCCACCTAGAAGGTGTAGAATTTTATTTTATCATGATCACCCCTCTCCTACTGTCTTATTGTGGCTTCTTTGTCTTGGATATAGGAAATCTTTTTTGTCGATGGTCGTTCAGCAGTTAGTTGTCGTTTTGGTGTTTTTGTGAGAAAGGGTGAGCTTCCATCCTACTCTGCCATCTTGCTGGCAAGTCCTAACTTCCTATGTTTTGGAAAACAAAATAGACTCATTATACATTTACACCTATCTCCTTAGTCCTTATAGAAAGCATATCTATCCCCTAATGCAGACTATTTTGATTCCTTGGATCCTTAATAACCCAAATAAGTGAGCTCTTCTTCACAATTAAAATGATTTGCAATTTGTTTACTCCAACAAAATGCTATCAGTAATGTGAAGTCCCCAAATTTAGATTAACATAGATGCTCTTCTTTGTATATCTTCAAAAATATTCTCACACTCTTCCGGGAAACAAATCCCAGAGTTAAGTTCATCTCCTAAGACGATTTTAGTTCCAAATGTCATAAAGTAAACAAACTCTCACTTCTCACCCAGCTGATCAAAGTTGGCCCTGGCCCTGGCCAACTAATCTCCTTTGATTAGAATTGTTAGAAATATTAAGTATACCTGACTATCCCCCCAAGATATTACTTATAATATCTTGTTTGTGATTTGTTCAGATTGGATAAATAACAAATAATGTTTGTGATTTGTTCAGATTGGATAAATAACAAAGTCAAAATAAATGTTTCATTTCTCAAGAGATTATCCAAGTGGCGTACAGATGGAGGTGGGCCCAACAGGGAAAATGTTGGGTGGAATACTTGTAAATGATGACTGGATAACCTAAAAAGAAGCTAAACTTTAGAAAGTTATTGACCTATTTTGGTGACTCACTATAATATACAAAATTGATATGCCTGTCAAGATAAGAATTTTAAACTGGCATATCAAGGTAACCTTGTCCTTGAACCTAATTTTCCGAAGAGTCACTGTTTCAATAATTAAGCTGTCATTTTAGTTCTACAGCATATCTTAGCTTGAGATAACTGCATATCCAAAAATATGCCACAGATTGTTTCAAGGCTCTCTTTCTAAGAGCCCTAAGCTCTCCTTAGTACTTACTGGTGGTTTTATTCTTTCTCCAGATTCTTTCTTTGGCTTCTGCCATTATTACCTTTCTCTGTGAAACAGAAGTTTCACTGGATAGGAGGCTAGTGCTAGATTGTGGATGGAATTGCCTGGAATTTAGGGTGGGGTCTTGATTATAGTTATTTACAGACTCGAGAAATCAAACAACAAGGTCTAAAATGACTAGTTTAATACAGATCACCAACAGGCACATGAAAAGATACTCAACATCACTCATTATTACAGAAATGAAAATCAAAACTACAAGGAAGTATCACCTTGCACCAGTCAGAATGGCCATTGTCAAAAAATCTACAAACAATAAATGCTGGAGAGGATGTAGAGAAAAGGGAACACTCCAACACTGTTGATAGGAATTTAAATTGATACAGCCACTATGGAGAACAGTATGAAGGTTCCTTAAAAAACTAAAAATAGAGTTATCATATGTATGACCCAGAAATCCCAATCCTCAACATACATCCAGAAAAAACACTAATTTGAAAAACATATATGCACCCCAATGTCATAGCAGCACTATTTACAGTAACCAAGAATCACAGAAGCAGCCTAAATGTCCATCAACAGATGATGGATAAAGAAAATCTGGAGTATGCATGTACACGCACACAGAGACACACAATGGAATATTACTCAGTCATAAAAATATTGAAATAATGCCATTTTCAGCAACATGGATGGACATAGAGATTATCATACTAAGTGAAGTCAGACAGAGAAAGACAAATATCATATGTTATCACTTATATGTGGAATCTTTAAAAAATTATACAAGTGAACTTATTTACAAAACAGAAATAGACTCCCAGATGTAGAAAACAAACTTATGGTTTTCAAAGGGGAAAGGAGGGGAGGAATAAATTAGGAGTTTGGGATTAACAGATACCCACTACTATATACAAATAGATAAACAATAAGGACCTACTGTATAGCACAGGGAGTTATATTCTCTATAATAACTATAATGGAAAAGAATCTGAAAATAAATATATATTCTATTCATATATATACATATGTATATATGTATATGTATATATATAACAATCACTGTGCTATACTCCTGAAATTGACATAACATTGTAAATCAACTGTATTTCGATTTAAAAAAATGGCTAGTCTGGCAGTGGTGTGTAAGATGATGTTGAAAAGAAAGAGCCTGAAAGGAGGCATGAAAGACATCTCCAGGAATTACAAACAGTTCAGCATGGTTCAAATACAAGGTACATGTGAAAGCTAGGAGATTATTATAAGTCATCTACATCTGAGGTAATGAGAGTCAGGATAGAAGAAGCAGCAGTAGGAAAGAAAAGGAATTGAGTGGAAAAAGACCAAGACTTGATGTCGGATTGTATAAATGTTAGCTGGAACTGGAGCAAAATTGCAAAGAGTCAGATCCTTTCTCTCTTCACCCCCAGCTTCCCACATCTGTGCTGTTTTCCCTATATTTAATTTTAACTTCAGTGTCATCAGATCTCAGATTTCTATTACCTTCCTCTCTTTTTCTCTTTCCCTATGAGTTTTAGCAAAACCCTCCCAGACCCCTACCATCTAACTGAGATGACACAGTCTGATAAATTTGTCATTTTAACAGAAATCAAAGCCTCTTAAAAATTCTGAAGAGTAGATTCTGGTCCTCAGCTAAGATATGGACAGATGAATTGTTGGTCCTAGAACTCTAAAGCCATATGATCAAGCTGGATGAGCATCTCATATGAGATGATTTTTTTAAAAAGAGACCAACAAAGAAGACTTAAGCAGTTTCTCCCTTACAGGTTATGAAGAATGGTGACCATACTGCCAGAATCAGATATGTTGTTATTTGTTGCAAAACAAAGGGGGTAAGACCAAGAAAAAAAAGACCTTTGAGCCCTAGAAAGCCCAATAATTTTACATTGCAAAATTAGCACTTAGTTTAGAAACCACTGTTAAAGTTAAAACTGCTGTGCTACATTTAGAGGGCCTGAAGAAACCTGTATCCTGAGCACAGCTGATACATTCAAAGAGGAATGAAGTGATACTTTCTCTCAGATGTTTACCTGAGAGAAACTCAGGGAACACCTAGAAGTCTTAAATCAAGTTCACACACAACTTCTGTCTGGTTCCTCTTTATTGAAGCTGTAAATCTCTTTTCTTATTTGCTCTTATTTTTCTAAGATGAAAAATAAAGAATGCTTGGTTTTTGCCCTTTGAGTCTAGTGGGACTGCCCAGTAGGAAGAACAGTGAAGTTTAAATTGAATAACCACAGAGATGAGTATGACATGAAACAATCAGTGAAAATTATCAAGGAAAGTACAAACAAAATAATGTAGGACTTCAAATGAAAGAAATGGGTCAGGAATGGCTTTTTGTTTGAATATAAGCAAAAAAGAGGCACAGTTATACTATCTTCATTTAATAGAAGATACTAGCCTGAGGACTACCTGAGGATGCTATGGATCACTTGCCCTACCTGGGGCACACTTAGAAGGCAAAACAGTATATAAGTCATCCTCATTCATAGGCAGTTTTATTGCAGCAACAATAAAGGCTATGGTATATGAATTGGGACCTTATATTCTCAGATTATCTCTGGGAACTCTTACTTACTTGTTCACTGAAGCTTGACCAGGTTACAGATCAATGGAGGCTAAGGACTGATGCAAGGAGAGTAGATAGGTGATGATGATAATGAAGACAGACAGACAGATAGATAGATAGATATACATGGACTAGATGAGCCAAATAAAAATTTGAGTACCTCCTGAAATAAATAATTGAACCCAAAAGTTATATATCCACACATTTACTTTATTGCCTCATCTTCCCTCACCCAATCACCCAGACAAGAATGGTAGAATCCGATTTTGGCAGAAGCTGATGTCAGAGACAAGAGTTCTCAACTAAACAAAAAAGAAAAGAGGGGCAAAGAATAAGACTACTGAATGCCTGCTATATGCAAACTCAGAATTTCTAAAGGAAATTTCTAAAGGAACCATAGAAAACCCTTCAAAATCCCAAACTTTGAGAAACATTACATTGTTGCTCAGGCAATGTGACTTTTATTCACTTGTGCATGTACAGAGAGAAGGCTAAATTGTAGTTGTACAGCTACCATAAACTTGGACAATTATTACATTAGCCTGGTAAAACTACACTTCTCATAGATGGGTCTTAGAAATTCAAAAACTTTCTCTTTCAACACTGGGGAGAAATATAAGCTTTGTCTAAACACAAAACTGTGACAGAGCCAAAGTTAATTTTCACCTAGAGAAAATGACTGGAATCATATAATTCTTGGATTAGAAAGGTTATTTTTATTAAATATTCAGGCAGTATATCTTTACTGATTACAGAGCCCCAGGATAAGCTAAATCCCCAAAGAAGTTTTAATGCCTGGGTAACAAAATATAAAAGCCAACTCTGTTTGAGTAATTCCCCAGCTGTAATGCTTACTTCCTCCAGACTGCTAGTAGAAGCTTACTTATGTCAACTCCTTGCCTGGGGATGAAAGGAAAATCCTGAGACAGAAGAAATTGGAGAATATTTGAAAACTGATTATCTGAATACGTCGTGGACTCAAACATCAATATCATAGATGTGGGTTCAGATTCCTACTTTTTAAACTGTCTGTTTCATGTTTTTGCATTTTCTTTATTTTCATTTTGATTTTCCTTTTTTTCAGTAGAGTTCCTTTGGAAAGTTCCAACCTATTTTAAACTTGCTAAGGTCCATCTAGTCAAAGCTATGGTTTTCCCAGTAGTCACATATGAATGTGAAAGTTGGACTATAAAGAAAACTGAGAGCCAAAGAATTGATGCTTTTGAACTGTGGTGTTGGCAAAGACTCTTGAGAGTCCCTTGGACTGCAAGGAGATCCAACCAGTGAATTCTAAAGGAAATCAGTCCTGAATATTCATTGGAAGGACTGATGCTGTAGCCAATACTTTGGCCACGTGATGGGAAGAACTGACTCACTGGAAAAGACCCTGATGCCAGGAAAGATTGAAGGCGGGAGGAGAAGAAGATGACAGAGAATGAGCTAATTGGATGGCATCACTGACGTGATGGACATGAATTTGAGTAGGCTCCGGGAGTTGGTGATGGACAGGGAGGCCCGGCATGCTGCAGTCCATGGGGTCCCAGAGAGTCGGACATGACTGAGCAACTGAATTGAACTGAAGGATAAATTGGAGAAACATGTTTATTCTGTTGACACTTAGACCACAAATAAAAGAAAAATGGCCAGCCTCTGGGGTCCTTGCATATAGGGATGAAAGTTGCCATAGGGCAACACAAATTTAGGAAACAAGTATTCAGGCTGCTACTGTTTTAAGAAACAGTTCATTGTTTCATTGTTCATTTCTTGGAGATTTTTTTACACTTTCTTAGATTTTCTGATAGTTTAGTTAAAGATACATACACTCATGAAAAGTTAACTATATAAACTATAAAACAGTTGATATCCAAAGGTATATAATATATGCCAAATTGATAATAAATTCCATAACTATTATTATGAATTTTTAGGGAAAAGAGCCCAAAGTCTTCTAAATCATCACTCCTCCCAGGAAAACTGTCCCTAAGCCATCACAGGCAGATATACTTGATATTTTTCAAGTCCTAATTCCTCTTCCTAGCAAACTAGGCCCTTGGATATGAAGTTCCAAGTTATTTCCCCTTTGAACTTCATAACAAGCTATTTAGAAGAGAAAATAGGGAAAATATCATGGTTTCATAGAACAAAATTTTTATAATACTGTGTTCATCTCTAGATACAGAAGCTATTAATAGAGCAGCAGACATGTGTAATCAGCTCTGGTCTTTGTTTTAAATTTTCCCCTGAGGATGTAAAAATGAGTGGAGTGGAAACAAGGATACATGGAATCCAATAACTAGCTCTAAACCTGTCAGTAAAGCTATGATGTCCCATCACACACCCTGGATCTGTGCTTAAGGCTGCTAAGCTCCCATGACCCTCTGGACTGCTTCTAAAGTCATTAACTTCCTTTTCAATCTTACGATTTCAGCTTAGGCTTCATCTGATATTATATCATAAGAAGCGCTGACCACTAACCAAGAACATTCGTGAAGGGTACTGTGGTGCCAGAAAGAGGTATGCCTCTATTTTCTAAATAAATCTTGATTTTCAACTCACTAGTTATCTTAACAAAGTAACTTTCTTCATCATCTGCACTAAATATTAATTTCATTTATGTTTATTGCCTGTATATGTTTGCATACGTGCTCAGTCATGTCTGACTCTTTGCAACCCCATGAACTGTAACCTACCAGGCTCCTCTGTCCATGGATTTTCCAGGCAAGAATACTGGAGTGGGTTACCATTTCCCCCTCCAGGAGATCATCCCAACCCAGGGATCAAACCTGCATTTCTGGTATTGGCAGGCAGATTCTTTACCACTGAGCCACTTGGGAAGTCCCTATTGTTTGTATATATGAGTCAACTAATAGCCCATTCGTTTTGTGCTAAGATAGTTCTTGCCATACTTCTTCATGCTTCTGAGCTATCACTCCTCTCCCCCACCATTCTATGAGCTGCTCAAAGGCAGAGATGCGTCCTTAAGCATCTCTGTTTCCATATAGTGTGGCTATCATTATTAAGAGATCACAGTAAATTCTATAAAAATGAATCAAATGCTGTTTAAGATAAGTAAAACCAGCATCTGCAAAATGAGTAGCTTGAACTAAATGATCTCTAACCTTCTAGGATTCATTACTTGTTTGAAAGTTTTAAAATTTTCTTTTTTTGACCTAATATAGGTCAATGGCTTGATTTAGTTATAAATAAGCAATCAAATCTAAATACCAAAAGTACCAGGGAAGTTTTTTAGTAATGACCAATAAATTTATTAATGGTACTAGAGATACCTATTTCTTTTTTTAATTAATTTGCTTATCCATTTTATTTGGCATCTTTCATTTAAACACCTGAGAATTTCAAAATTATTTATAATATTTAACAGACAAGTAAAACAAATAATTAATCTCTGTCAAGATATAAGTGTGTTTTAATATTATAGTTAAGCTTATGATTTAGTGCCTTTCTTAATACTTTAGGAAGCAACTTAACAGATCCACTTTAGGTTCTGAGGTTGGGAAATTTTTAAATAATATTGGAGTGAAAAGGCAACTTTCAGTGGTTTAGAATGATAAACAATACTTTCAAAAGATAAACTTGCTCTGTCATTCATTTACTCATTCATTCTATTAATATTTAGGAGCAAAGTACATATGTGTTGGCCCTGTATGAGCCCTTTATATATCAATCAGAAAGTCTATGAGGGAAGATAACAAACATACACATCACTGATCTGAAAGACAGATTTAAAATTCCCTAGAAGGGGAAAGATAGAAATTACCTTGGAAGGAGGCTAAGGGAAGGCTTTGTCAAGAAGGTGTCAAGAAGAGCTGAAAGATGGGTAGCTTTTGCACACACATAGATGGAGAAAAGGTCATTTCAGGAAGAAGAAATACCATGAAAAAAGACAGACAGGTGGGAAAACATACAGCTTATGTCCCTGATATAGTAAAGTAGTTGTTTATTGAAATATAGGGTATACAAAAAGGGAGAAGTGAGAGAGAAGCTAGGAAAATTCAGTTGCAACCAGACTGTGTGTGTGTGTGTCTGTGTGTGTGTGTGTGCACTAAGTCACTTCAGTCGTATCTGACTCTGCGACCCTATGGACTGTAGCCCGCCAGGCTCCTCTGTCTATCAGATTCTACAGGCAAGAATACTGGAGTGGGTTGTTGTGCCCTCCTCCAGGGGCTCTTCCAAGAGCCTTAAATATCAGGCCAAGAAGTCTGGATTTTATTTTGACGACACTGAAGGACCATTGAAGATTTTTAGAGAAGTAATATGAGATAATTGGAAGCTATAATGTATAGAGAATTATTTTGGAAAGAGTTTGTAACAGGATATAGTGAGTGTTGGTGGTGGTAGAAAGGACAGATGGCAATTATTTGATACCTTTCAAATGTGGTTATTTTTTAAAAAGGCTATATCAAAAATCTCAACAGCACCATCTAGTGCCTCACAGGCTAACACTGTCTGATTTGGAGAAAACCCAATACAGGGCTAGCTAGAACAAGTTTACAGAGATTCTCTTTCTTCCACAATTGCATCTGAATTCAGGAAAGCAATGGTGAAAGAGGCAGGTTAAGTGGAAAGCAAACTGAGAAATAATGCATAGGTTGACAATAATGAACTAATTTTTCTCTGTGATCTTAGTTATATACTCTCAGAATGATTCACCTTCAAATTTTTTACTGTATATCAACAGTTCTTGGTGTAAAATAATGAGTTTTTTTGACCACACTGCAAAGCTTGTGGGATCTCAGTTCTCCAACCAGGGACTGAACCCAGGCCACCACAGTGAAAGCCTGGAATACTAACCACTAGGCCACCAGGGAACTCCCAACAATGACATTTTTAATGAAAGGAAAGAAATAGATGGGCAAATGAATAAATGACATACCCTCACAGCAAATATAATTGTTAGCAGTAGTAAACCTGGAAAGTTATATCCTACCTACAACCACAACCATAGCTCCCTGTATCTGTATCCTTGACACAGAGACTAATTCAGTCTCTTCCACTACCAGCAGTTCTTGCATGCTGAAGCAATCTTCCCACCTTACAAATCCTAACCCCTCTCTTACCAGGGAGAAAGAGCTGTGTAACAGGCCAACAAATCATATTGCAACCAAAGATTATCTACCATATTATAAATCGATGAGTTGTTCCCATCTCCTTAAAGAATAAAAGAGAAGAATATGGAGGAACATAGGAAATCACTACTTCTGCACTATCTCATCTCTATATCTTTCTGATCAGGGCTTATTTATTGCCGTGATAAAGCTGAACTAGGCCAGACCAAGCAACACTCTCTTGCTATAATAGAAATGACCATGTGCTGTTGAACAGTAAGACTTTGAATGTGAGTCTGGGAAGAGAATAAGGATGAACATGTACAATTTCCTCACCCAGAAAGTATATTCCAATTAGTCATGCTGCAGTTCTCCTCAGAACCTTAACTTAGGTGCGGATTTTAGAAATGTATTTCACCTTTTTTCCTCGTTAAAATAATTAGATAGCTTCTAAAGTTTCCCCAGCCTTGGTGTTCTGTGGTTCTAAATAGAGTCCACCATGTTCTAGATTAAGATTCTCCACCAGGGAGTGAGTTCCATTGATAACAAATTTAATTATTTTCCTTAGGTACAAGCATCACCCAGTAGCTGTTACTTAGGAAGACTTCTTTGTGGGGGAACTAAGCATTTTCATCCAGATTTTATTCTCAGAAAGAATCTAGATCTCTTCTAGTAGAGAAAGAGATGATAGATAGATAGATAGAAGATAGATACATACTCATACTTATGAAACTACTATCTTCAAAACTTTTCTCTAAAAAACAAACCCATTTAAAAGGAAGATTTATAGGATGGTACTGGAGTAATATGGCTTAAAATAAGGCATAGCTCTTTTAGCTAGTTCTTAAAGATTAAAAAGCCATCAGGCAAACATGGATAGGAAATGGGGAAAACGAGCTTTCTGGGTGCCTATAGGATCCAAACCCTTCTCCTGGGGGCAAAGTCCAGAAGAACATCTCTCTTCATTCATCCACCACTCTTGCTTCCTGCTGTTTTAAAAATATATATACATAACGACACTATAAAATGAAATGTTAGTATGTCCTATAATTTATGGAAGAGCAAAAATTGACAAGATTTTTTATATACATTGTAGGCACCAAGAAGACTCTCCTAGAGAAACATGGATGGAGTTGGAAATCTGACAGTATCTTCTTCCAGTAGTAATGCATGCAATGACACTATTGATGATTTCCGAAATCAAGTGTATTCCACCTTGTACTCTATGATCTCCGTTGTGGGCTTCTTTGGCAATGGCTTTGTGCTCTATATCCTCATAAAAACATATCATGAGAAGTCAGCCTACCAAGTATACATGATTAATTTAGCAGTAGCTGATCTACTGTGTGTGTGCACACTACCTCTCCGTGTGGTCTATTATGTTCACAAAGGCATTTGGCTCTTTGGTGACTTTTTGTGTCGCCTCAGCACCTATGCCTTGTATGTCAACCTCTATTGTAGCATCTTCTTTATGACAGCCATGAGCTTTTTTCGGTGCATTGCAATTGTTTTCCCAGTCCAAAATATTAATTTGGTTACACAGAAAAAAGCCAGGTTTGTGTGTGTTGGTATTTGGATTTTTGTGATTTTGACTAGTTCTCCATTTTTAATGTCCAAATCTTACAAAGATGAGAAAAATAATACCAAGTGCTTTGAGCCTCCACAGGACAATCAAGCTAAATATTATGTCTTGGTCTTGCATTATGTGTCATTATTTTTTGGATTTATCATTCCTTTCATTATTATAATTGTCTGTTACACTATGATCATTTTGACCTTACTAAAAAATTCAATGAAGAAAAATCTATCAAGTCGTAAAAAAGCTATAGGAATGATCATAGTTGTGACAGCTGCCTTTTTGATCAGCTTCATGCCATATCATATTCAACGTACCATTCACCTTCATTTTTTACACAATGAAACAAAACCCTGTGATTCTGTACTTAGAATGCAAAAATCAGTGGTCGTAACCTTGTCTCTGGCTGCATCAAATTGTTGCTTTGACCCTCTATTATATTTCTTTTCAGGGGGGAACTTTAGGAGAAGGCTGTCTACATTTAGAAAGCATTCTTTGTCCAGCATGACTTATGTACCCAAGAAGAAGACCTCCTTGCCAGAAAAAGGAGAAGAAATATATAAAGAATAGTTTAAGTCCATTTTTGATGGATTCCCAAATCACTATTTTCTCAAATCATTCACAGTAAAAATAAGAGCTTCCATTAATAGTTTACCTTTATTTGACTTAATGACCTAGAAATCTATCTCATTTATGAATTCACATTATTAGAGGTCCTAAAGATATTTTTAGTGTTAAAATTCAGTTCAAGTCTATGAACTAAATTATAAATGATTTTCTGATCTTTCACCTAAAGATGGACAAAATTTGTATCTTGGCACTGTAAAACATAGGTCTGAGATTAAAGTTTTCCCTCTCAAATAAAAGCTTTACAAAGGGTAAGAACTAGCTTTTTAAGATATAAATTTAGCTAATAGTGATCCTAACATATTTCTTTGCATGCATGCCAACAGATGAGAACTGGAGTGAGCCAGGAGCTACATAAAATGTATTATCATCCTCTTTCTTTGTAGCACTGATTGGCTAGGAAATCACAGCCATTTCTTTCCCTCGAGAAAATGATCACGTGTTAGAACAGCCTAGTCTTCAGCCAAATGGCCCTAAAGTCTCCATTCAATGTACAATCTGGAAACTGAGGAAGGTAAACCTGATCAAAGGCTAGTTTGTCTCCAGTTTTCTTCTGCTTCTGCCTTAGGCTCCCAAAAGAGAATAGTGGGGTTTTTGTTGCTCATTGAGATTCTTTTAGGGAACTCTCTCCCTAAACAAGATGCAATCCTTCCTTAATAAAGCAGATGACTGGCACTACCATCTAATAACAGAAATCATTTAAAATTTATCTAAAGAAGAGGAAAGAGAATCTACTTTTCTACACACTTATTACTGGAACCACAATGAACTGCAATGATTCTCTGAATAAAAATTTGAATGTTGATATTGCAAATTTTAAGAAGTACTTACATTTATGCATATTGTGTAAACTATATGTAAGAAATTTTTCTGTATGCATTTATGAGTGGAAGTTAGTTATAAGCTTTGTTATATTTTATGCTTTTTACTTTCATTAGCATGTTGACAGGAATACCAAAGATATACTGCAGTGGTTTTTATGTTATAGTGGAAGCTTTCTTCTTAAAATAGCAACAGCTTGATTATGGCTGAAATATAATATTCATGAGAAAGTTTTTGTCGAAGTGTAGTCTGTTCCTTAATTCTGTGTTTCAAAAAGTGCATTGTCTCAGAGGAAATGATAATGTTGATAAAAAGAAAAGCTAGGATATAAGTTCTATCTGAATCTGCCACATGCATGTAATTTCTATTTCACTTCTAATGTTGCAATCCCTTCGAACACCTGAAAGATAGAAGATTTCTGCATGCATAAGTCTCTTCAGTCATGGCCAACTCTTTACAACCCTATGGACTATAGCCTGCCAGGCTCCTCTGTCCATGGGATTCTCCAGGCAAGAATACTGGAGTGGGTTGCAATGCCCTCCTCCAGGGAATCTTCCCGACCCATGAATCGAACCTGCATCTCATATGTTTCCTGCATTGGCAGGCAGGTTCTTTACCACTAGCACCACCTGGGAAGCCCATAGGATCTCAAAGGTATAGTAATAACTGGTGCCCATTTATTTTTAACATACCTGAGGTTTGTAGAGGTAAAAGTACCTGCACTTTTACCCTATATTTTTTTCTTGCTTGACAAAGATCAAATGTAATATGTGTCATAAAATCAGTCCTTATTTCTTATTTACTAAGCTTTCTGCTATTCAATAAGTATACTGTAGTAGAACAACACTACATTGAAAGCCAGAAGACCTGGATGCTAATCTACTCTCTTATACTTACTAGCAGTGAAACTTGAAGCAAGTAACATAAACTCTGATTCTCAGCTTCCTCACTTGTAAAGTGGGAATAATAATACTTGTCCTGCCTTTCTTACAAGGCACATTTGAAACTCAAATGTAATCATAGTATACATACATATTTTAACACACATATGTTAAAATTTTACCTTAAAACATAGTGTGGTACAATTTATCACACTAAATATAAAGTATTTAGAGATGGTTTTGTTACTTAAACATACTGAATCATATTTACTATTGGGTTGGCCAAAAAGTTCATTCAGGTTTCCTGCAACCGTGTATGCAGAATCCGAATGAACTTTTTGGCCAACCCAATACAGAGATTCTCAATTCTGAAAGAATTAGAACAAAATATGGCCATAGTTAAAATGTATTGCACATAAAATAATCTTGTTTATTTTTTCCTACCTCCAGGTTTTTGCCTGTGTTCTCATTTCCAACCACAGTCCAACTTCCTCCCACTCAGAAACATACCTACAAGCTCACCATGAATTTATTCTTCTCTAATGCTGTATGTATTATAACCTGTACCACACTGCTTTGCACTCAATTTTTTTGCTAATTTTTCCAAATATATTAGTATTTTCTCCCAAAGTGAAAAAATTGCTTGGTGTAATTATCAGTTCCTTGAAAATTATGCCCTTTAAATCATGGTGCCTAACATTTAATGAGCATTTGCTCTGTTTTATCTGTATCAGTTAATTTAATGCTTACAACTGACCTGTGAGATGGGTACCATTATTATCCTTGTTTTACTGATTTAAAAACAGAGGCACAAAGAGGTTAAGTAATTTATCTAATGTAAGATAGCTGGTAAGCATCAGCATCAGAGTTCGAATCTAGCCTGGTGCCCTGTGATGACCTAGAGGGGTGGGATGGGAGGATGGGAGGAAGGCTCAAGAGGGAAGTTATGTATATATATGGCTGATTCATGTTTTTGTATAGCAGAAACCAACACAACATTGTAAAGTAATTATCCTTCAATTTAAAAAATTAATTCCTGACTCACAAAATAATTAAATAAATAAAGACCTGAGATAATTAAATATATCTCTCTATAGCTACCTCATATTAACACTTTAGTGTTTCCAACCATGGAAAATTCAGAAACGTGAAAGGTGAGATTAGATCTCAGAGCAATGTAAATTTGTAGACCCTTTCCAGGAGCAACATTACACTGGAGGTGAAAAAAAAAAACTCATTTTTTTTCTATTCTATTTTATGTGCACAAGCTAGGTTAGATTGTATTTCCTGAACTCTAAAATAGCACAATATTTCTGAGAGGCCAAATCCAGAACATTTTCTTTGACCCATCCTAGATCTCTGTTATCCTAGATAAAACACAAGACAAATTCTAACTCCTCATTCATTTGTTCATTGCTTCGTTTTTCTCTGAACTATATAGAATCCCTTTATATAATTCCCTCTGTAATAATTCTACAAAAATCACAAGAATATATTTCTATTCTAAACTACAAAAACATAACTTAAATTTTATCAGTTTTTTAAAGAACATCTGCTCAATTGACATTTAAATTTGTATCCTCAAGCACCTGACCTTTACAGTTTCTCTTGATAGCTAGTCATTTGATTTCACAAACATTTTATATGTCACAAGAACTGCCTTCGAAATTAAGCACAACTAAATAAGCCTTATAGGAAACGACCTTTTTGGCAAAGAAAGTTATATTATTCAAAGGGAAAAATAAAAGTTTCTATGACCAAAAATAAGTTTTCACTGAAGTCTAAGTAGACAAAAAATGACCATTTTCATTCTTCCTAAACACCCATAACTACTTTTGTTTTGGTGTGGTGGTTTTCTATGACCTTGCTAACTTACAAGATTAATGGTCACTTGAAGACACAGAGACACATGAAAATTAACATTTTAAAAATAATGTCTACCTGCTCATAAAAAAACAGGCTCTTCTTTCCATACCTTTAGCAAAGAGTAGTTCAAATTACTACCTATTATTAGTCTCCTTAAAAAAAAAATCAAACAGCTGACAAAGAAAACCAAGAAAGTTTATCCCCTTTCACTCTTCCACATGGTTTTCATTTTTACTAGATAATGGATACAGTTCTTCACCATTAGATTTGGTTCTTTTATCTATCCATAAGAAAAAATTAATTACTTAAAATAACAGCATAACAACTTTTCATGTATACCATTTTTATTTAAATATAATTATTAAAAATAATATATTTAAATCTAATTATAAGAGCATTCCAAAGCAGATCCTATAGCTCTGCGGGACTTAATTTCTGTCTCTATTCCCACTATGCCACAATAAGTGCTCACATAACTAAGATCTTGACAATCTAAGCTTTCTTCCTCTGGCTTAGAAAGATCCTATCAACAATATATATTCAAATTTTGTCAGAATATTGGAAGAAGCCTGAAACTCCTTGATTCAACAGAATTAGAAACTAGCTTATCAACAGAAAAAACTGGGCTTTCCTCAGGGGTGAAATAATTTGGGACATTTAAAGTGGGTATTCATATCATTAGAAAACCTCAAGAAGCAAGTTGGAATGCTTGAGAAAAGCAACTGGAAGTGATACTGGGACAGCATTTAGCCAGGAACACTAAAGGGAGAATTCAAATGTATGACAGGAGATTCTGGATAGCTTGTGCAGTCTCCTCCTTAGTCAACTGTATTCTTCATCAATCCACCTTAAGGTATCCATATGGTTTCCTAGCTTACTCATCAAATAAAAAGGTATTGACTGGCCAATAAAAATATCCATCTCTTTGGCTATTCTAGTTTGACTGTAAAGTATTCAACTGACTTTCTAGAAAAAATTCTTTTCTGGTGAGTTTGGGCGATATGAGCCAGCTTTCCTGGGGTCTTATCGCCATACCCTCTCTTCTCAGCCCCAACTCAGCTCTAAACAAAATAAGTTGAACAATGATGGAGGTTTCTAGATCTAAAGTTTTGGAAGTCCCAACTCTGGAAAAGAGAAAAACCATAACCACAAAGTCTTGCTTATCAAGCTATTCCTCAATACTACAAGTGGCACTTTGGAAGCAGAAACCTATTATAATCACCTTGACTGTGTCTACAAATAATTTTTTTCAATATTTGAACTAACAGTCTTAAAATCTGTGGTTTTCTGTGTTCATTTGTCTCTCAAATTTGGGGCATAGCAGCTTGCCCTGTGACCTCTATTCTCTGAGGGACCTAAGGAGAATTGTTGACTTTCAGTTTGTTCAGTTTTTTTTTTTTTTTAGTTGTGGTGATGGGCTTGTCAACTTTCAAGTTCTTTACACCAGAAGAGCAAATTCTCAGAGTCAGTGAAGTACATGGAAGCCTGGCATGCTGCAGTAGTGGCTGAACAAGAGACTTCAGGAACAATGTCAAATGCAGCAACATCCTAGGAGTCTGAGAAGGAGAAGAGAGAGAGAAAGTACCTGAGAAAATGTTGGAATAGATAATTAGTTGAAGACTTCCTTAACATAGGAAAGTAGACAGTCACCCAAGTCCAGAAAGTGCAGAGAGTCCCAGGCAGGATAAACCCAAGGAGGAACATGCCAAGACACATAGTAATCAAAATGACATAAGTTAAAGACAAAGAAACAGTATATGTAACAGCAAAGGAAAAGAGACAAAAAACAAACAAAAGCCCATAAGTTTATCAGATCTCTTAGCAGAAACTCTGCAGGTCAGAAGAGAGTGGCATGACATATTTAGAGCAATGAAAGAGAAGAACCTAAAACCAAGAATATTCTACCCAGCAAGGCTCTCTTCCAGATTCAACGGAGAAATCAAAAGTTTTACAGAAAAAAAAAAGTTGAGAGAATTACCACCAATAGACTAGCTGTGCAACAAATGCTAAAGGAACTTTTCTAGACAGGAAAGAAAAGACCAAAACTAGAAACAAGAAAATTTCTACTGGAAAAGCTCACCAGTAAAGACAAACACACAGTAAAGGTAGAAAATCATCTGCACACATTTATAATATCAAAAACAGCAATTATGAGGAGAGTATAATTGCAGGATATTGGAAATGCATTTAAAATGAAAAACCAGCAACTTGAAATAATCTTGTTTATATATAGACCATTATATTAAATCTTCATGGTAACTGCAATCCAAAAATCTGCAATAGATATAGACACAAAAAAAGAAAATCAAACACAACATTCGTCACAGTCTTTGTAGACCGGGACCTGGGGACTGGAGTCAACGAGAAGAGGGACGCAGGGGACCCAAGTCTCGAGTGAAACAAAGGTGCTTTATTTGTAGAAATGCATGTTTATATATCTGCATACAAGGCAGCTTTATGGAGTAAAAATAAAAATAAAAAATAAAAAACTGAGCAAAAACGAAGCCAAGCAAATAACAATCTTCAAAGGGCCAGAAAGCATTCCATTTCCTGAGTAAGAGGGGCATAACTGAATAGATTACATTTAAGTAAGGTCATTGAAGGGAGTCACTGAAAGGAATCCAAGCAGGTGCCCTTTCTTATGATCTCAGTCCTGAGAACTGCCTGCACCTCTGCTCTTTCCTGTTTTCCAGGAACTGACAAGGAATAGAGAATCCTTGAGAAATGGCACACAAAAGAAAAGAATAACATATTGGATCCCTTAAAGCTGAATGTCCCCTGACATACATTAAAATTAGTAATCAAATCACAAGAGAAAAGAACAAAAGAGACCCAAAAAACAAATTCAACACAAATTTTTAAAATGACAATAAGAACCTACATATCAATAATTACCTTAAATGTAAATGGATTAAATGTTCAAACCAAAAGACAGACTGGCTGAATAGATTTTTTAAAACTCCAGATCTGTGGACACATACAAACTGAAAGTGAGGGGGATGAAAAAAGGTAATCCATGCAAACAGACCAATATTCAAGAAATCTGGAAAATGCAGCAGTGGCCACAGGACTCAAAAAGTCAGTTTTCATTCCAATCTCAAAGATGGGCAATGCAGAGAATGTTCAAACTACCAACAATTGCACTCATTTCACATGCTAGCAAGGTAATTCTCAAAATCCTTCAAGCTAAGCTTCAATAGTACATGAATCTAGAACTTCCAGATGTACAGGCTGGATTTAGAAAAAGAGGAAACAGAGATCAAATTGCCAACATCTGTTGGACCATAGAAAAAGCAAGAGAATTCCAGAAAAACATCTGCTTCTGCTTCATTGATTATGTTAAAGTCTTTGACTGTGTGAATCATAACAAACTATGGAAAATTCTTAAAGAGATGGGAATACCAGACCACCTTACCTGCCTCCTGTGAAACCTGTATGCAGGTCAAGAGGCAACAGTTAGAACCAGGCATGAAACAATGAACTGCTTCCAAATTGGGAAAGGAGTATGTCAAGGCTGGCTGTATATTATCACCCTGTTTATTTAAATTATATGCAGATTACATCATGCGAAATGCTGGGCTGGATGAAGCACAAGATGGAATCAAGATTGCAGGCAGAAATATCAATAACCTCAGAAATGCTGATGACACCACTCTTATGGCAGAAAGCAAAGAGGAACTAAAGAGCCTCTTGATGAAGGTGAAAGAGGAGAGTGAAAACCTGGCTTAAAACTCAACATTCAACAAATGAAGATCATAGCATCCAGTCCCATCACTTCATGGCAAACAGAGAGAGAAAAAATGGAAACAGTAACAGACTTCGTTTTCTTGGGCTCCAAAATCACTGCAGATGGTGACTGCAGCCATGACATTAAAAGATGCTTGCTCCTTGGAAGAAAAGAGGTGGCCAACCTAGACAGCATATTAAAAAGCAGAGACATTTCTTTGCCTACAAAGGTCTATATAGTCAAAGCTATGGTTTTTCCATTAGTCACGTATGGATGTGAGTGCTGGAAAATAAAGAAGGTTGAGCAGCAAAGAATTGATGCTTTCCAACTGTGCTGTTGGAGAAGACTCTTGAGAGTCCCTTGGACTGCAAGGAGATCCAATCAGTCAATCCTAAAGGAAATCAGTCCTGAATATTCATTGGAAGGACTGATGCTCCAATTCTTTGGCCACCAGATGCTAAGAGCCAACTCATTGGAAAAGATCCTGATACTGGGAAAGATTGAAGGCAGGAGACGAAGGAGATGACAGAGGATGAGATAGTTGGATGGCATCACCGACTCAATGGATGTGAGTTTGAGCAAACTCTGGGAGATGGTGAAGGACAGGGAAGCCTGGCATGCTGCAGTCCATGGGATTGCAAAGAGTCTGACATGACTGAGCAACTAAAAAAGAACACGCAAATAGAAATCAAAAGAAAACTGGAATAGCAATACTCATATCAGAAAAAAAAAACAGACTTTATACTAAAGACTGTTACAAGAGACAAGGAAGGAAACTAGATAATGATCAATGGATCAATTGAAGAAGAAGATATAACAATTATAAATATATACACACCCAACATAGGAGCACCAAAATATTTAAGACAAATACTAACAGCTGTAAACAGAAAAATTGACAGTAACACAGTAATAGTGGGGAACTTTAACACCTCAACTTCATCAATGGACAGATCATGCAGACAGAATATCAGTAAGAAAATGCAATCTTTAAATGACACATTAGACCAGATAGCCTTAATCAATATTTATACAGCATTCTATCCAAAAGCAGCAAAATACACATTCTCAAGTGCACGTGGAACATCCTCCAGGATTGATCACATGCTGGGCCTCAAGGCAACCCTAGGTAAACTTAAGAAAATTAAACTCATATGAAGCATCTTTTCTCACCACAATGCTGTGAGAATAGAAATCAACCAGTAGGGGAAAAAAACTGTAAAAAAAAAGAAAGAAAGAAAGGAAAAACACGCGGAGGCTAAACAATGTGCTACTAAGCAACCAGTGTATTACTGAAGAAGCCAAAGAGGAAATTAAAAAATACTTACAGACAAATAAAAATGAAAGCACGACAATCCAAAATCAAAGGGACACAGCAAAAGTAGTTCTAGAGGGGAAGTTTAAGCAATACAGTCTAGCTTCCCTGATGGCTCAGTGCTAAAGAATCTGTCTGCAATGCAGAAGACACAAGAGATGCTGGTTCAATCCCTGGGTGGAAGATGCCCTGGAGGAGGGCATGGCAAACCAATTGCAGTTTGACAACCCAGTCTGCAGTGTTCTTGCCTGAAGAATCCTATAGGCAGAGGAGCCTTGCAGGTTACTCTCCACAGGGTCACAAAAAGTCAGACATGACTGAAGTGACTGAGCACGTACATATCAATATAATCTTACCTCAGGAAACAAGAAAAAACACAAATAAACAACCTAACCTTACACCTATAGAGCAACTAGAGAGAGAACAAACAAAACCTAAAGTTAGTTCAGTTCAGTTGAGTTGCTCAGTCATGTTCAACTCTTTGCAACCCCAATGTACCACAGCACTCCAGGCCTCCCTGTCCTTCATCATCTCCCTGAGTTTGCTCAAACTCATGTCCATTGAGTTAGTGATGCCATCCAACCATCTCAACCTCTGTTGTCCCCTTCTCCTCCTGCCTTCAATCTTTACCATTATCAGGGTCTTTTCCAATGAGTCAATTCTTCACATCAGGTGGTCAAAATATTGGAGTTTCAGCTTCAGCATCAGTCCTTCCAATGAATATTCATGACTGATTTCCTTTAGGATTGACTGGTTGGATCTCTTTGCAGTCCAAGGGACTATCAAGAGTCTTCTCCAACACCACAGTTTGAAGGCATCAGTTCTTCGGCGCTCAGCCTTTTTTATTGTCCAGCTCTCATATCCGTACATGACTACTAGAAAAACCATAGCTTTGACTATACTAATCTTTGTAGGCAAAGTAATGTCTCTGCTTTTTAATATGTTTCCTAGGTTTATCATTGCTTTTCTTCCAAGGAGCAAGCATCTTTTCATTTCATGGCTCCAATCACCATCCACAGTGATTTTGGAGCCCAAGAAAATAAAGTCTGTCACTGTTTCTGTTGTATCCCCATCTATTTGCTATGAAGGACTGTACATAATAATAAAGTAGATAATCCTAGAAGAAGATATAACATTCATAAACATATATTCACCTAACAAGGAAGCTGATAAATCTATAAGCAAATATTTAAAGACATAAAGGAAGAAACTGACAATAAACATAATATTTAGAGACTTTAATATCTCACTTAAATCAAGGGAGAGATCTTTCAGACAGAAAATCAGTAAGGAAACAGTGACCTTAAATGACACATTAGACCAGATGGACTTAACAGATATCTATAGAATGTTTCATATAAAAACAGTAGAATATATTCTTTTCAAATGCACATAGAAATTCTCCAGGATAAATCACATGATAGCTAGGAAAATGCAAACACATAGAGATTAAACAACATGATACTAAAAAGCAATAGATCAGTGAAGAAATGAAAAAGGAGAACAAAAATACTTGAGACAAATGAAAATAGAAACACAACTATCCAAAATCTATGAGATGAAGCAAAAGCTGCTCTAAGTAGAAAGTTTATGGCAATATCAGTTCAGTTCAGTTCAGTTCAGTCACTCAGTAGTGTCCAACTCTTTGCCACCCCATGAATCGCAGCACACCAGGTCTCCCTGTTCATCACCAACTCCCGCAGTTTACTTAAACTCATGTCCATCGAGTCGGTGATGCCATCCAGCCATCTCATCCTCTGTCTCCCCTTCTCCTCCTGCCCCCAATCCCTCACAGCATCAGGGTCTTTTCCAACTAGTCAACTCTTCTCATGAGGTGGCCAAAGTATTGGAGTATCAGCTTCAGCATCAGTCCTTCCAATGAATACCCAGGACTGATTTCCTTTAGGATGGACTGGTTGGATCTCCTTGCAATATAAGCCTACATTAAGAAGAAGAAAAAGAAAAATCTCAAAGAAGCAACCTAACTTTACAACTAAGGGAATTAGAAAAAAAGGACACCCAAGGCCTAGTTAGAAGAAGAAAATATAATAAAGATCAGAATGGAAATAAATATAATGGAGACTAAAACAAACAATAGAAAAGATCAATGAAACCAACAGATGGTTTTGAAAAGTTAAAATTGATAAACCTTTGTCCAGACTCATCAAAAAATAAAAGAGTGAGTGTGTTCTTTTTTCTTCTAACTTTAGGCCTTGGTTGTCCTTTTATTCCTAATTCCTTAGTTGTAAAGTTAGGTTGTTTATTTGAGACTTTTCTTTAGAAATAAAAAAGAGAGGACCCAAATAAAATTGGAAATGAAAGAGGAAAAATTACACTTGATTATCACAGAAATACAGATAATACTAACAGAATTCTATGGACCGTTATATGCCAACAAAGAGAACAATCTGAAAGAGATGGATAAATTCTTAAAAATAGACAATCTTCCAGGACTTAATCAGAAAGAAAAAAATCTCTACAAAATTGTTACTAATAATGAAATTGAATCAATAACCCAAAAACTCCCAAAAAAAAAAAAAGATGGATTCACAGAGGAATTCTGCCAAACTTTAAAGAAGGCTTAATACCAACACGGACCTACTTTATAGTGCATGGAACACTGCTCAATGTTATATAGCAGCCTGGATGGGATAAGAGTTTGGGGGAGAATGGATACATGTATATAAATATATGGCTGAGTCCCTTCACTGTTCACTTGAAACTGTCACGACATTGTTAATCAGCTATATCCAATACAAAATTTAAAAGTTTTAAAAAATAAAGGAAAAAACAGTATACAGTGATTAAAATTTTTTAAAAATAAAGACAAGTTAATACCTATGCTTCTCAAACTGTTTCAAAACACTGAAAAAGGGGAACACTTTCAAACTTATTCCATGAGGCCAGCATTACCCTGATACCAAAACTACACAAAAAGACTAAAAAAAAATACTGTCCAATACCCCTGATGAATATATATAAAAAAATTCTCAAAAAATATTAACAACCCAAATTCAACAATACATTTAAAGGATCATACATTATGATCAAATAAGATTTACTCCAGGGAAGCAAGGATGGTTCAACATCTGCAGATTAATCATTTACAAAACAAAGAATAAAAATCACAAGATCATCAAAATCAATGCAGAAAAAGCATCTGACAAAATTCAATATCCATTCAACATCCAGAAGAGTGAGCCCCAAAATAAACCCATGTACATATGGTCAATTAATTTATGACAAAAATGACAAGAATAGACATTGAAGAAAAGACAGTGTCTTTATAATTGATGTTGGGGGGATTGGACACCTTCGTGTAAAAGAATAAAGCTGGACCATTTTCTCATACTATATACAAAAAAAAAAAAAAACTCATAGTTTATTAAACTTAAAAGTAAGACCTGAAATCATGAAAGCCCTAAAAGAAAATATCAGCAGTACACTCTTTGGGATTGGTCCTAGCAATGATTTTTTGATCTGCATCCTCAGGCAAGGGCAATAAAACCAAAAATAAACAAATGGGACCACATCCTACTACAAAGCTTTGGCACAGAAAAACAAATCAGCAAAATGAAAATGCAACAGACTGAAAGAGAAACAATCCTTGTAAATGATTACTCTGATAAGGGGTTACATCCAAAATATATAAAGATCTCATACAACTCAATGTCAAAAAATAAAACAAACAATTCATTTAAAAAATGGTCAGAGGAAATGTCCATTGACAGAGGAATGGATAAAAAATGTGATTCATATATACAATGGATTATTGTTGTTGTTCAGTCACTCAAACGTGTCCAACTCTTTGCGACACCATGGACTGCAAGTGTGCTAGGTTTCCCATCCCAACTCTACACCATCTCACATAGTTGCCTCAAATTCATGTCCATTAAGTTGGTCATGCCACCCAGTTATCTGATCCTCTGTTGTCCCCTTCTCCTCCTGCCTTCATCTTTCCCAGCATCAGGGTCTTTTCCAATGAGTCAGTCTTTCGTATCAGGTGGCCAAAGTATTGGAGCTTCAGCTTCAGCATCAGTACTTCCGGTGAATATTCAGGAATGATTTCCTTTAGGATTGACTGGTTTGATCTCTTTGCTGTCCAAGGGACTCTCAAAAGTCTTCTACAACACCACAGTTTCAAAGCACCAATTCTTTGGCGCTCAGCTGTCTTTATGGTCTAACTCTCACATCCATATATGACTACTGGAAAAACCATAGCTTTGACCATATGGACCTTTGTAGGCAAGAAGTGTCTCTGCTTTTTAATCCACTGTCTAGGTTTGTCATACCTTTTCTTCCAAGGAGCAAGTGTCTTAATTTCGTGACTGCAGTCATGGTCCACAGTGATTTTGGAGCCCAAGAAAATAAAGTCTGTCCCTGTTTCCAATTTTTATCCATCTACTTGCCTTGAACTGATGGGACTGGATGCCATGATCTTCGTTTTTTGAATGTTGAGTTTTAAGCCAGCTTTTTCAATCTAGCCTATTACGTTCATCTTTAGTTTCTCTTCACTTTCTACCATAAGGGTGGTGTCATCTGCATATCTGTGGTTATTGATATTTCTCCCAACAATCTTGATCCCAGCTTGTGCTTCAACCATACTGGCATTTTGCATGATGTACTCTGTAATACACAGCCTTGATGTACTCCTTTCCCAATTTTGAGCCAGGCCATTGTTTCATGTCCAGTTCTAACTGTTGCTTATTGACCTGCATACAGGTTTCACAGGAGGCAGGTAAGGTGGTCTGATATTCCCATCTCTTTAAAAATTCTCCACAGTTTGTTGATATCCACAGGGTCAAAGGTTTCAGAGTAAGCAATGAAGCAGAAGTAGATGTTTTTCTGGAATTTTCTTGCCTTTTTTATGATCCAATGGATGTTGACATTCTGATCTCTGATTCCTCTGCCTTGTCTAAATCTAATCTGTACATCTGGAAGTTCTAAGTTCACATAATGTTGAAGCCTAACTTGACGGATTTTGAGCATTACCTTGCTACCATGTGTAATGAGTGCAATTGTGTGGTAGTTTGAACATTCTTTGGCATTGCTTTTCTTTGGGATTGGAATGAAAACTGACCCTTTCCTGTCCTGTGGCCACTGCTGAGTTTTCAAATTTGCTGGCATATTGAGTGCAACACTTTCACAGCATCATCTTTTAGGATTTGAAATAGCTCAGCTGCAATTCCATCACCTCCCCTAGCTTTGTTTGTAGTGATGATTCCTAAAGCCCACTTGACTTCACACTCCAGAATGTCTGGCTCTAGGTAAGTGATCACACCATCGTGGTTATCCAGGTCATTAAGATCTTTTTTGTACAGTTCTTCTGTGTATTCTTGCCACCTCTTAATATCTTCTGCTTCTGTTAGGTCCATACCATTTCTGTCCTTTATTGTGCCCATCTTTGCATGAAATATTCCCTTGGTATCTCTAATTTTCTTGAAGAGCTCTCTAGTCTTTCCCATTCTATTGTGTTCCCCTATTTGCACTGATCACTGAGGAAGGCTTTCTTATCTCTCCTTGCTATTCTTTGGAACTCTGCATTCAAATCTTTCCTTTTCTCCTTTGCCTTTCACTTCTCTTCCTTTCTCATGTGTTGTAAGGCTTCCTCAGACAACCATTTTGCCTTTTTGTATTTCTTTTCTTGGGGATGGTCTTGATCACTGACTCCTGCACAATGTTAAGAACCTCCATCCATAGTTCTTCAAGCACTCTATCAGATCTAATCCCTTTAATCTATTTGTCACTTCCACTGTATAATCGTAAGGGATTTGATTTAGGTCATACCTGAATGGCTTAGTTGTTTTCCCTACTTTCTTCAAGTTAAGTCTGAATTTTGCAATAAGGAGTTCATGATTGAGCCACAGTCAGCTCCCTGTCTTGTCTTTGCTGACTGTTAGATCTTATCCTCAATGGATTATTACTCAGTCATTAAAAAGAGTGAAATAATGTCATTTGCAGCAACATGGATGCACCTAGAGATTGTCACACTGAGTGAAGTAAGTCAGACAGAGAAAGAGAAATATCATATGGCATCCTTTATATGTGGACTCTAAAAAGATATAATATAAATGAACTTATTTACGAAACAGAAACAGACTCACAGACTTAGAGAATGAACTTATGGTTGCCAGGTGGGAAGAATGGGGGGAATAGATAAGGGAATTTGGGACAGGCATGTACACACTGTTATATTTAAAACACATAACCATCGCGATCCTACTGTATAGCACTGGGAACTTTGCTGAATGTTATGTGGCAGCATACATGGAAGGGAAGCTTGGGGGAGAATAGATACATGTATATGTATGGCAGAGTCCCTTTTCTGTCCACCTGAAACATTGTCACAGCATTGTTAATTGGCTATAGTCCAATACTAAATAAAAAGTTTAATTTGAAAAAATGGGCAGAGGACCTAAATAGACATTTTCTCAAAAAAGACACCCAGATGTCTACCAAGCACATGAAAAGATGCTCAACATATCTAATCAGCAGAGAGACACAAGTTGAAAATATGATGAGATATCACCTCACACCTGTCAGAATGACTATTATCAAAAAGACAAGAAATAAAAGCTGCTTCTTTGAAACACCAGTCAGCTGACCTCTCAGGCTGATGGCTGTCTGTTTAAAGTTGTTATTCCTGCCCCAGGAACTTGCTTCCTGATATACTGGCCTTTTGTGTGGTGAGCAGAACTCCGTATCAACTCTGACAGAAGTGACCTGACACATTTCTTGTAGAGTGGAACCTCAGGAGAGAAGGCAAATTGAGGCACCATTACTTCATTTTGGCTAGGAACTACTTGGGACCAGCAGTAAGTCATTATACCTTCACTAAACAATTCCAAGAGATCAATCCTTGAGCCTTTGGAGCGGGAGCACTAACTCCAAGACCCTAGAATACCAGAGAACTCACCCTAGCGAGGATCAAATAGTGAGAACTCACACAAAGGAAACCACTTGAATACAAGATCCAGCATCACCCAACCACCAGTAGCACTCTGTGCAGGACACCTTATCTAAACAAAAAAACAAACAAAAAATACAAACCAAATCATCAGCAGACAGGATTACCACCTCACACAGCCTTGCCCATCAGAGGAAAAAAAACAAACAAAATCTCAGTGCAAATCTCACGCTATACGAAGCTTACACATACCACTGGACCAACCTTAGCAGGGCAGCAACCAAAAGGAAGAAAGAATTCAACCCTGAAGCCTGGGAAAATGAGACCTCAAACACAATAAGTTTAAAAAAAATAATGAAAAGGCAGAGAAATACTACACAAATGAAGGAACAAACTAGAAACACAGATGTTCAAATAAATGAAGAGGAAATAGGCAAACTACCCGAAAAAGAATTCACAATAATGATAGTAAAGATGATCAAAAACCATGAAAGCAAAATGGAGAAAAAGCAACAATCAATTAACAAAGACCTAGAATAATTAAAGAATAAACATACAGAGACAAACAACACAATTGCTGAAATTAAAAATACTCTAGAAGGGATCTATAGCATAATATCTAAAGCAGAAGAACGAATCAGTAAGCTGGAAGATAAAATGGTGGAAATAATTTATGAAGAGCCAAATAAAGTAAAAAGGATGAAAATAACTGAGGAGGATACTCTCAGAGACATCTGGGACAATATCAAACATATATATCAATATTTACTTTAAATGAAATGGATTAAATGCTCCAACCCAAATGCACCAACATTCCAATTATAGGGATCCCAGAAGAAGAAAAGAAATAGGAGGAGTATGAGAAATTTTTTGAAGAGATTTCAGTTGAAAATTTCCCCAACATGGAAAAGGAAATAGTCAGTCAAGTCCAAGAGGCACAAAGAGTCCCATACAGGATAAACCCAAGGAGAAATATGCCAAGACACATACTAATCAAACTAACAAAGACTATACACAAAGAAAGAATATTAAAAGCAGCAAGGGAAATGCAACAAGTAACATACAAGGGAAACCGCATACATTTAACAGCTGATGTTTCAGCAGAAACTCTGCAGGTCAGAAGGAAATGACAGGATATATTTAAAATACTGAAAGGGGAAAATCTACAACCAAGATTATAGTACCAGGCAAGGATCTCATTCAAAATTAATGGAGAAATAAAAAGCTTTTCAGACAAACAAAAGTGAAGAGAATTCAGTACCACCAAACCAGCTGTACAGAAAATGTTAAACAGAATAATATGGTCAAGAAATACGACAGAAGAAAAAAGATCTACAAAATCAACACCAGACAATTAACAAAATGCCAATAGGAATATATATATCAATAATTATTTATATGTAAATGGATTAAACGCTCCAACCAAAAGACACAGACTGGCTGAATGGATACAAAAACAAGACCCATATATATGCTGTCTACAAGAAACTCACTTCAGACCTCAAGACACATATAGACTGAAAGTGAGAGGATGGAAACATATATTCCATGCAAATGGGAAGCAAAAGAAAGCTGGAGTAGCAATCCTCATATCAGACAAAAGAGACCTTAAAATAAAGAAGATTACAAGAGATAAGGAAGGACAAAACATAATGATAAAGGGATCAATCCACGAGGAAGACATAACAATTGTAAACATCTATGCACCCAACATAGGAGCACATCAATACATAAGACAAACACTAACAGACATAAAAGGAGAAATTGACAGTAACACAATAATAGTAGGAGATTTTAACACCCCACTCACACCAAAGGACAGATCATCGAAACAGAAAGTTAATAAGGAAACATAAGTCTTAAATGATACATTAGATGAGAGGGATCTCACTGATATCTTCAGGACATTCCATCCAAATGCAGAAGAATACACCTTCTTCTTAAGTGCACATGGAACACTGTCCAGGATAGACCACATCTTGGGTCACAAATCAAACCTCAGAAAATTTAAGAAAATTGAACTCATCAAGCATCTTTTCTGACCACAATGCTATGAGACTTGATAGCAATTACAAGAAAAAAAAACTGTAAGAAACACAAACACATGGAGATTAAACAACACATCTCTAAGTAGCCAACAGGTTACTGAAGAAATCAAAAGGGAAATCAATAAATTTCTAGAAACAATTGACAATGAAAACACGACAACTCAAAACCTATGGGATGCAGCAAAAGCTGTTTTAAGAGGGAAGTTTATAGCAATACAATCCTACTCCAAGAAATAAGAAAAACATCTAATAGACAACCTAACTTTACACCTAAAACAAATGGAAAGAGAAGAGCAAGAAAACCCCAAAATTAATAGAAGGAAACAAACCATAAAGATCTGAGCAGAAATAAATGAAAAAGAAATGAAAGAAACAATAGTAAAGATTAATAAAACTAAAAGCTGGTTCTTTGAGAAGATAAACAAAATTGACAAGCCTTTAGCCATACTCATCAAGAAAAAAAGAGAGAAGAATCAAATCAACAAAATTAGAAATGAAAAAGAAGAGGTTACAACAGACAAGGCAGAAATACAAGGGATTATAATAGACTATTATGAACAACTATATGGCAATAAAAAGGATAACCTGGAAGAAATCTTCCAAGACTGAACCAGGAAGAAATAGAAATGATGAACAACCCAATTACAAGCACTGAAATTGAAGCCATAATCAAAAATCTCCCAAAAAACAAAAGCCCAGGACCAGATGACTTCACAGGAGAATTCTATCAAACATTTAGAGAAGAGCTAATGCCTATCCTTCTAAAACTCTCAAAAAATTGCAGAGGAAGGAACACTTCCAAATTCAATCTACGAGGCCACCATCACCCTGATACCAAACCAGAAAAGACACCACCAAAAAAAAAAACAAAACTACAGGCCAATATCACTGATGAACATAGATGCAAAAATCCTCAACAAAATTTTAGCAAACAGAATTCAGCAACACATCAAAAAGTTCATACAGCGTGATCAGGTTGGGTTTATTGCAGGAATGCAAGGATTCTTCAATATTTGCAAATCAATCAATGTGATACACCATATTAATAAATTGAAAGAAAAAAACCATATGACAATCTCAATAGGTGCAGAAAAAGCCTTTGACAGAATTCAGCACCCATTTACGATTAAAACTCTTCAATAAATGGGCACAGAAGGAACCTACCTCAACATAGTAAAGGCCATATATGATAAGCCTACAGCAAACATTATTCTCAGTGATCAAAAACTGAAAGCATTTTTCCTAAGATCAGGAACAAGACAAGGGTGTCCACTTTCACCCCTATTATTCAACATAGTTCTGGAAGTTCTAGCTACAGCAACCAGAGAAGAAAAAGAAATAAAATGAATCCTGATCAGAAAAGAAGTGAAGCTCTCACTGTTTGCAGATGAGATGATACTGCACATAGAAAACCCTAAAGATAGTATTAGAAAATTGCTAGAGCTAATCAGAGAATTTAGCAAAGTTGCAGGATACAAAACCAATACACAGAAATCACTTGCATTTCTATATACTAACAATGAAAAATCAGAAAGAGAAATTAAGGAATCAATCCCATTCACCATTGCAACAAAAAGAATTAAATATCTAGGAATAAATTTACCTAAGGAGACAAAATAACTGTACACAGAAAATTATGACACTAATGAAAGAAATAAAAGATGACATAGACACATGGAGAGATATTCCACATTCCTGGGTTGGAAGAATCAATATTGTGAAAATGACTATACTACAATATGCAATCTATATATTCAATGTGATCCCTATCCCTAATTGCATTTTTCACAGAATTAAAACAAAAAATTCTACAATTCATGGGGAAACACAGAAGACCCCGAATAGCCAAAGCACTCTTGAGAAAGAGGCATGGAGCTGGAGGAATCAACCTTCCTGACTTCAGATTATACTACAAAGCTACGGCCATCAAGACAGTATAGTACTGGCACCAAAACAGACATATAGAGCAATGGAACAAGATAGAAATCCCAGAAATAAACCCATGCACCTATGGGTACCTTGTTTTTGACAAAGGAGGCAAGAATATACAATGGGACAAAGACAGTCTCTTCAATAAATCATGCTCAGAAAACTGGACCAATATATGGAAAACAATGAAATTAGAACACTTCCTAACACCATACACAAAGATAAAATGGATTAAAGACTTAAATGCAAGACCATAAACTATAAAACTTTTAGAAGAAAACGTAGGCAGAACACTCGATGACATAAATCAAAGCAAGAATCTCTATGACCTACCTCCTAGAGTAATGGAAATAAAAACAAAAGTAAGCAAATGGGACCTGATCAAACTTAAAAGTTTATGCACAGCAAAGAAAACTAAAAGCAAGATGAAAAGACAACCCTCAGAATGGGAGAAAATAACAACAAATGAAACAACTGACAAAGGATTAATTTCAAAAATATACAAGCAGTCATGCAACTCAATGCCAGAAAAATGAACAACCCAGTCAAAAAGTGGGGAAAAAAAGACCTAAACAGACATTTTTCCAAAGAAGATATACAGATGGCTAAGAAACACGTGAAAAGATGCTCAACATTGCTCATTTATCACTTCAGTTCAGTTCAGTCACTCAGATTCTCTGCGACTCCATGAACCACAGCACACCAGGCCTCCCTGTCCATCACCAACTCCCAGAGTTTACTCAAACTCATGTCCCTCGAGTCAATGATGCCATCCAGCCATCTCATCCTCTGTCGTCCCCTTCTCCTCCTGCCCCCAATCCCTCCCAGCATCAAGGTCTTTTCCAATGAGTCAACTCTTCACATGAGGTGGACAAAGTATTGGACTTTCAGCTTCAGCATCAGTCCTTCCAATGAACACCCAGGACTGATCTCCTTGAGGATGGACTGGTTGGATCTCCTCACAGTCCAACGGACCCTCAAGAGTCTTCTCCAACACCACAGTTCAAAAGCACCAATTTTTCGGCGCTCAGCTTTCTTCACAGTCTGACTCTCACATCCATACATGACCACTGGAAAAACCATAGCCTTGACCAGATGGACCTTTGTTGGCAAAGTAATGTCTCTGCTTTTTAATATTCTATCTAGGTTGGTCATAACTTTCCTTCCAAGGAGTAAGTGTCTTTTAATTTCATGGCTTCAGTCACCATCTGCAGTGAATTTGGAGCCCCTAAAAATAAAGTCTGCCACTGTTTCCACTGTTTCCCCATCTATTTGCCATGAAATGATGGGACCAGATGCCATGATCTCAGTTTTCTGAATGTTGAGCTTTAAGCCAACTTTTTCACTCTCCTCTTTCACTTTCAACAAGAGGCTTTTTAGTCCCTCTTCACTTTCTGCCATAAGGGTGGTGTCATCTGCATATATGAGGTTATTGCTATTTCTCCCAGCAGTCTTGATTCCAGCTTGTGCTTCTTCCAGCCCAGCATTTCTTATGATGTACTCTGCATATAAGTTAAATAAGCAGGGTGACAATATACAGCCTTGACATACTCCTTTTCCTATTTGGAACCAGTCTGTTGTTCCATGTCCAGTTCTAACTGTTGCTTCCTGACCTGCATATAGGTTTCTCAAGAGGCAGGTCAGGTGGTCTGGTATTCCCATCTCTTTCAGAATTTTCCAAAGAGCAATGCAAATCAAAACTACAATGAGATATCACCTCATACCAGTCAGAATGGCCATCATCAAAAAGACTACAAATAATAAATGCTGGAGAGGCTATGGAGAAAAGGGAATGCACAGACAACTAGCCAATCTGATCACATGGACCACAGCCTTGTCTAACTCAATGAAACTAAGCCATGCTGTGTGGGGCCACCCAAGATGGACAGGTCATGGTGGACAGGTCTGACTGAACGGGACAGGTCAGTGGGACAGGTCCCACTGGAGAAGGGAATGGCTTCAGTATTCTTGCCTTGAGAACCCCGTGAACAGTATGAAAAGGCAAAAAGATAGGACACTGAAAGATGAACTCCCCAGGTCGGTTGGTGCCCAATATGCTACTGGAGATCAGTAGAGAAGTAACTCCAGAAAGAATGAAGGGATGGAGCCAAAGCAAAAACAACACCCAGTTGTGGATGGGACTGGTGATAGAAGCAAGGTTTGATGCTGTAAAGAGCAATATTGCATAGTGAAAAGTTGTTGTTGAACCACAAAAAGATGCCGGGATTCTTGGCCTCCAGAGGAGAAGAATTCTATCCGGGGCCAGAGACGAGGCTTGATCACTCAGAGCTTTTGTGTAATAAAGTTTTATTAAAGTATAAAGGAGATAGAGAAAGCTTCTATAGACATAGACATCAGAAGGGGGCAGAAAGAGTACCCCCTTGCTAGTGTTAGCAATGAAGTTATATAGCTCCAATTAGTTATTACAGTGAATCAAAAGAATGTCTGGAGGTTGTAAAGACCTCACTAGACCTACTCCCGTAATTTACACCTTAAGATAATAGGATTAGCCAGAAGGTTTTTTTCCAGAGACTGTCTTCAAGCAGGATACATTATTGTTATATAATCCTAAGGAATGTAGAGGGACAAAAAAAGTTTGTCCTTTCTCCCTCCTTGAGAATTCCAGACCCCTTTCTCCTTGGGGACCCCTAGACTTCTTATCAACCCGCCTAGGAATTGATTGTCTCATTCCCCCCTTTTCTTTTAGGAGAATTATGTTGCCAAGGGAAAGGGGCATCGTTTACATTCCATAACTGTTTCCTGCTGTTTAGGAGTGTGGTCCCTAAATTGTTGAGGCAACATATTATCCTAACCCTCATATTGAGGGTCTCTGATCCAGGGGTCCCAAGTAATAGTTGGAGGAGGTTGTGGCACTAGTAGGAGCTTAGACAGCCATTTGTAAATTAAAAGCTTTTGGATGGTTAGAAAACCCCATTATACAGTTACAGATGTAAGGCAAAATAGTCATTAAACTAAGTTAAAATCAAAATGAAAAATCACATTATGTCCGTAGTTACAACAGTCCATCTTAAGGTTATTAGATGTCATCAGATGAAGAAGAGTCATTGCATATGATTGTTGTCGAAGGTATTCGCAGACTTGGAGAAAGTCTTTTCCTTGAAGTAGAGATGCCCACCATGGGAAGCCTTCCACTGATGAAGAGGGGAGCGCTCCACAGACCCAGCAGTTAGACTGATTGTGAAATGCTGTGTAGGAGTGAGCCCAGGACAGGAAGGCATTGTCTTGAGGATCAAACAGCAGACTCAGGATTTTTGGAGTCAGCATAAGTAGGCTCACATAGATTATCAGGCCCATCTGAAAAGTACAAAGTCAGAGCATAGAAAGTAAAGACATAAAATGAAGTCACTTAGTTCTGGTCAGGGTGCCACCTCTTAACTCGAGTGTGATGTACCCACAAATCAATTCCTGGGACTTTGACAGCTGCGGGAGAAGAAAGAATAACCTGGTAAGGGTCCTCGAGGGATGGACCCCCAGACCCCAATGTTTTTATGAGGACCTCAGTTTCCGACTCAAATAGAGGCTTGCTTGACTCAGAGGCTGGGTCAGGAGTCATCTCCCAGAGTTCTGTTAATGCCTGTTGAAAAGCTGAGAGCTGAGTTGCATAACTAGTTAATTCCAAGGCTTCAGGGTCTATAACAATGTCTGTGCCTAGGAAGGGCTTCCATAAATACATTCAAAAGGGGACAGTCCCTCCTTTTGGGGGGCAGTTCGAGCCCTCACTAAAGCTATGGGTAGGACTTTAATCCAGTTGTCTTGAGTCTCTTGAGTTAATTTGCGAAGATGTCTTTTGATAATGTCATTAGCTTTTTCAACCTTTCCTGAGGATTGGGGTCTCCAGGAACAGTGTAAGTGATATTCTATTCTTAGAGCTTTAGACACCCCTTGAGTTACAGCAGGTTTAAAGGCACAGTCATTGTCACTCTGAAGGCTCCGTGGCAGTCCAAACCTGGGGATAATTTCGTGGATTAAAATCGTTATAACCTCCTTATCTTGGACATGGAAAAGCCTCAATCCATCCAGTAAAAGTATCCACCCAAACTTGTAAGCAAGAATATCCATTAGCTTTTGGCATATGAGTAAAATCAATTTCCCAGTCCTCTCCAAGATACTTTCCACTTCGTTGTAATCCAGATTTTGCTAGCTTTTCAGTCTTTGGGCTATTTTTCTGATAAACCTCACACCTTTTGATAATGTTCTTTAAAGTTTTCATTACATTTTTACCTTCAAACAAACGAGAAGCCATCTGGCAAGTACTCTCTGCACCCAATGAAAACTCTGGTGTAAACCCTTAAGAATTTTCCATTGAGCATTTCCAGGAATTATTAATCGTCCATCCTCAGACTATAACCACCCTTTATCAGTAATCTTTGCTTCTCTTTTTCATATCTTTCTAATTCTTCCTTAGTATATTGTGGTTTTTCCTGTTCCACAGGACCTGTCCCGATCATAGGTGTCTGTAGTGAGGGGGTTTCGTAAAGGGCCACTTTTCTGGCTTGACAGTCAGCCAGCTGATTACCTTCAGCCTCTTTACTCCCATCCCTGTTGTGTCCTTTGCAATGCATAGCAGTTACTTCTTTAGGACAATATATAGCAGTTAAAAGTCTCTCAATTTCTCTGAAATGTTTAATACGTTCTCCTGTTGCTGTTTTAAACTGTCTTTCTTTCCATATTGCAGCATGAGCATGTAAAGTCAAATAAGCGTACTTAGACTCAGTGTAGATATTTACCCGCTGCCCTTTACTTAACTCTAGAGCTCAGGTCAGAGCCACAGTCTCCACCAACTGAGCACTGGTTCCCTGGGGGAGAGATTTTGCTTCTAAAACCTGTTCAGCAGTCACCATGGCATAACCTGCTTTACGCTTTCCATCCAGAATAAAAGAACGGCCATCTGTAAATATTTCCATGTCAGGAACGTCTAATGGGATATCCATTAGATCTTCCCGAGCTGCATAGTTTAAAGTTAGGAATTGGGAACAATCGTGATTAGGTGTTTCATTTTTCCTTCTCAGGAAGGAAAATGGCAGGATTTAAATTTCCACAAACTTTAAGCTTAGTTACTGGTCCTTCTAACAACAATGACTGATATTTAAGAAGCCTACTGTCTGTCATTCAAATATTAACCTTAGAATTTAAGATTCCACTCACATCATGAGAAGTCAGTATAGTAAGGTTCCGTCCATTAATTATTTTTAAAGCTTCAGGTGCTAATAAAGCCGCTGCCCCAATTACTCTTAGGCAGTGGGGCCACCCACATGAAATTACATCTAATTATCTGCTTAGATAAGCAATAGGTTGCTGGTGAGGCCCTCAGGGTTGTGTCAAAACTCCCAAGGTCACACCTTTTCTTTCAGTGACAAACAAATTAAATTCTGACCCTGTGGGCAAGCTCAGAGCAGGAGCTTGCAGGAGAGCAGTCTGAAGAACCTTAAAAGCCTTTTGAGTATCTGGAAACCAAACCAGTTTGTCGGTTTGGGCCTGCTGAGTCTCAGCTATAAGTTTATATAAAGGCCAGGCAAGTTCCCCATAACCTGGAATCCAAATGCGACAGTAGCCTGTGATTCCCCAAAATCCTCTCAATTGTCTTAAAGTCATAGGTAGGGGATGGTTTAGTATAGGATTAATTCTCTCCAGGCCTATGGCCCTAGTCCCTTCTGATATGATTAGGCCCAGATATCTAACAGATTGTTGACAAAGCTGAGCCTTTTCTCTTGATGCCTTGTAACCGCAACCTGCTAGAAAGTTTAAGAAGTCTTCTGAGGCTCGTGAACAAGCTTCCTCTGTCTCAGCACAGAGCAAAATATCATCTACATATTGTAACACCACTGCTTCAGAGCTATTAAAGTTTTGTAGATCTCGTGATAAACTTTGTCCAAATAAGTGAGGACTGTCACAAAATCCCTGGGGCAAAACTGTCCAGGTTAATAGAGAAGCTGGCTGCGTAGGGTGCTCAAAAGCAAATAGAAATTGACTTTCCTCCGCCAAAGGCACTGAATAGAAGGCATCTTTCAAATCAATTACTGAGAAATATTTGGCTCATTCAGGAATTTCAGACAATAGACTATAAGGATTATGCACCACAGGGTGTAAAGGAACTACAGCCTCATTTATTATTTGTAAATCTTAAACTAGTCTCCATTTACCATTTGATTTCTTTATACCCAAAATAGGAGTGTTGCATGGACTGTTACAGGGAATTAATAGTCCCTGCTCCTTTAAATTCTCAATGATGGGTTTTAACCCTTCCTTAACCTCAGGTTTCAGTGGATACTGCTTCTTATGTGGGAATAAGTGTGGGTCTTTGAGCTTGAGAACTACAGGAATAGCATTTTGTGCTCGACCCACAGATTTTCCATCAGCCCATACTCTAGGATTTATATTTTGTTCAATTAAAGGGAGAGAAAGGGAGGGCTCCATATTCATGAAAACAGAGGCATGGACCCTGCTCAGTATATCCCTCCCCAAAAGGGGTTGAGAGAGACTCTGGCACAATCAGAAACTCTTGTGAAAATAGCACAGAGTAAGTCACAATTGACAGAAACACTGAAGTTATACCTTTTGGCTCGTCCAGACAGTCCCATTATGGAAGTGGATTGGGAAGAAAGTGGGCCAGGGGCTTCAGTAAGCACGGAGTAAGCTGCCCCAGTATCTAAAAGGAAATCGACAGATTGGCCCTCCACAGTTATTAACACCTGGGGTTCCTCTGGTGTAATTAGGATGGAAGCTTGTGTGGGGACCCCCGGGCACCTTCAGTCCTGTTTGTCTTGAGAGTTTGACCCCTGAAACCTACACCTCTGGGGCAGTCTCTCTTCCAGTATGGTCCTTTGCAGACCAGACATGGAGTCGGGGGCGACTTAAATGCCTGAGGGCAATCCCGCTTGAGGTGCCCGTCCTTTCCACAGTAATAGCAAGCCCATCCCTTTTCACCTGGGTCCCTCTGGGCATTTTTCTCGGGCTGTTTAAGAACGGTTTTCATAGCCATTTCAGAAGCCAACAGGGCTTCTGCCTGTTCCTTTGTCCTTTTCTGCCTTTCTTTCATTTTCTCATATCCTCTACCATAACAGACTGTCTGAGCCAGTTGTAACAGAGTATCTAGAAACTGATTTGGTCCATACGCCCATTTTAATAGCTTACGGCAGATATCTGGAGCCGACTGAGTAAGAACTCTATCCTTTAAGATCACTTTTCCCTCTTCACTTTCAGGATCAATCTCAGTGAATCTGAGAAGGGCTTCTCTCAGTCTATCTAGGAATTTACCAGGAGCTTCCTTCTCCTCCTGTTCTATGTTTGCCAATTTGCCATAGTTTAAAGGCTTAGCACATGCCTGCCTGAGTCCTTCAAGAATACATCTGACAAAATGACTCTGATCCCGTCTTCCTTTAGCTGTGTTGTAGTCCCAGTCTGGTTCTGTAGTTGGGACCGCCTGATTTCCAATGGGGAGGATGGTTATCTCGTCCTCCCTCTTCCCTACTGATTCATTACCAAACCATTCATCTCCATAAGCAACCGCTTTTCCCAAAACTCGAGTCTTTGAGTTGGGAGTCAGCGTTTGTCCCAAGATATACATCACATCCTTTCAAGTAAGGTCATAAAGCAGAGTAACACCTTTAAAAGCTCTAATATATTTTTCTGGGTCCTCTAAATAGTCTCCCAGATCCTCCTTGATTTTTTGTATTTCTTGATAAGAAAAAAGCTTATTAACTCTCATAGACTGGTAATTTCTCCCAGTGGGTGCTTCATGAAGAGGCAAAAGCTTGTGTGGCTGTTCTCAGTCTCTCTGGCTTCTCTGCGCATATGATCCCAGGAATAGATTGAAGAAACCTGCTTTTCTTTATCTCTTTGTCTCCTGTCCTCCATCTCATTTAGAAAAGTAGGAGGACAGGAGGGAGCTGAAGGTGTCACACCCAAATCTATACCCTTAGGACATAAGTCTGGCATATTTCGCAGAGAGAAAAAGTGCAACACATATGCTACTTCTACCCATTTTCCTTGTTTTCTACAGAACCAGTCTAATTGTAAAACAGTATTATACTTAAGAGACCCTCCAACTGGCCACCGTTCACCATCCTCCAGCGGGTACTGCGGCCATGCAGTATCACATAGGAAGACCAGGTGTGTCTTCTTTAAGCCCTGGGGATCAAATCTATCCCAGTTTTTCAGGATACAGTTCAAAGGAGTGAGGCTGCAATTGTTAGCTCCCATCTGTAAGAGAGAAAAAAAGCGGCCAGTGCCATCTTTCTACTGGAGGCAACCCTCCCGTGCTCTAGATGGGGGTGTAGACAGACTTTACACCAAAAGCTTTTCTTTCCTGGTTGGACTTAGTCTGTCCCTCCTGGTTCTACCACCAAGACGGGGTGGGGATGCACCAGGGGTAGACCTGAGGGCATCCCTGACTGACGTCCAGCTCCTCACCATTAAAACTTTGCTTACCTCTTATGCCACCCAGAGTGCAATCAGGGTAACCTTCCGGAATGCCTCCCAGGCTAAACAGCTGGGGGAAACATTCGTCACCTGAGTGCCTGTGCACGATCCTGAGTATATTCCTGACCACAATAAGACCAATAGGAACATAAAACTGAGATGTTCCTTCCAAGCATCACCACACCAGTATAAGAGCCTCCTCTGGTCCACTAACAGCCAGCATTACCAAAGGGAAAAAACCCATTGCAGTTCTGATCTGAGTAACCTTTAACCTCAGAGATGCTCTTGGAGCTAGAGCTCCATCTAGCTTCCAAACTTTCCTAGCGAGGCTAGGCACGTCCTGACTGCCAATCCAAATTTGGGACCTAAGTAAGAGTACACAGTAACAGCATAGATCACACGTCCCTTGAAAGTCTATGATCCGACAGATTAGGTTAGTTCTTCTAATTTCCAAGGAGTTATGAAATAGTCAAAGAGACCAAAAAGACTGACCGAGAAAGGAGAGCTTGGCCCACAAATTTTGGCCATTTCTGGTCGATCCCCCAAAGGAGACACTGGGTGCCTCTGCATTGGCAGGTCGGTATAAACCCCGGAATGTTTCTGCCATAAGCTGTATGAGGTCACAGCGGAAACGCAGAGCAGGGCTCCTCACTTGCTTCCTGCAGGGCATTTCATTCATTCACGCAAGTACACCGTAGAGTTAGTAAAGTACAGCAGAAAATGTGCTCGCTAGGATAACAAAGAACTAGAGCTTCAAGCATCCTTACCTTGTTCTGAAGAATCCTGGACGAGCCCCCAAGATGAAAGGTTGTTGCTGAACCACAAAAAGATGCCGGGATTCTTGGCCTCCAGAGGAGAAGAATTCAACCCTGGGCCAGAGATGAGGCTTGATCACTCAGAGCTTTTGTGTAATAAAGTTTTATTAAAGTATAAAGGAGATAGAGAAAGCTTCTGACATAGACATCAGAAGGGGGCAGAAAGAGTACCCCCTTGCTAGTGTTAGCAATGAAGTTATATAGTCTCCAATTAGTTATTACAGTGAATCAAAAGAATGTCTGGAGGTTGTAAAGACCTCACTAGACCTACTCCCATAATTTACACCTTAAGATAATAGGATTAGCCAGAAGGTTTTTTCCAGAGATTGTCTTCAAGCAGGATACATTATTGTTATATAATTCTAAGGAACATAGAAGGAAAAAAAGTTTGTCCTTTCTCCCTCCTTGAGAATTCCAGACCCTTTTCTCCTTGGGAACCCCTAGACTTATTATCAACCTGCCTAGGAAATGACTGTCTCAATAGGAACCTGGAAAGTTAGGTCCATGAATCAGGGCAATTTGGAAGTGATCAAACAGGAGATGACAAGAGTGAACATCGGCATTCTAGGAATCAGCAAACTAATGGACTGGAATGGGTTAATTTAACTCAGATGACCATTATATCTACTACTGTGGGCAGGAATCTCTTAGAAGAAATGGAATAGCCATCATAGTCCACAAAAGAGTCTGAAATGCTGTACTTAGATACAATCTCAAAAATGACAGAATGATCTCTGTTCATTTGCAAGGCAAACCATTCAAAGTCACGGTAATCTAATCTGTGCCCCGACCAGAAATGCTGAAGAAGCTAAAGTTGAGCAGTTCTATGAAGACCTACAAGACCTTCTAGAAATAACACCCAAACAAGATGTCCTTTTCATTATAGGGGACTGGAATGCAAAAGTGGGAAGTTAAGAAACACCTGAAACAACAGGCAAATTTGGCCTTGGAGTACAGAATGAAGCAAGGCAAAGGCTAATAGAGTTTTGCCAAGAGAACGCACTGGTCATAGCAAACACCCACTTCCAACAACACAAGAAAAAACTCTACACATGGACATCACCAGATGGCCAACACTGAAATCAGATTGATTATATTCTTTGCAGCTAAAGATGGAGATGCTCTATACAGTCAGCAAAAACAAGACAGGGAGCTGACTGTGGCTCAGATCATGAACTCCTTATTGCCAAATTCAGTCTGAAATTGAAGAAAGTGGGGAAAACCACTAGACCATTCAGACATGATCTAAGTCAAATCCTTTATGACTATACAGTGAAAGTGAGAAATAAATTTAAGGGACTAGATCTGATAGAGTGCCTGATGAACTATGGACAGAGGTTTGTGACATTGTACAGGAGACAGGGAGCAAGACCATCCCCAAGAAAAAGAAATGCAAAAAAGCAAAACGTCTGTCTGAGGAGGCCTTACAAATAGCTGTGAAAAGAAGGGAAGCAAAAAGCAAAGGAGAAAAGGAAAGATATTCCCATTTGAATGCAGAGTTCCAAAGAATAGCAAGGAGAGATAAGAAAGCCTTCCTCAGTGATCACTGCAAAGAAATAGAGGAAAACAATAAAATGGGAAAGACTAGAGATCTCTTCAAGAAAATTAGAGATACCAAGGGAACACTTCATGCAAAGATGGGCTCAATAAAGGACAGAAATGGTAGGGACCTAACAGCAGCAGAAGATATTGAGAAGAGGTGGGAAGAATGCCCAGAAGAACTGTACAAAAAAGATCTTCACGACCCTGATAATCACAATGGTATGATCACTCACCTAGAGCCAGACATCCTGGAATGTGAAGTCAAGTGGGCCTTAGGAAGCATCACTACGAGCAAAGCTAGTGGAGGTGATGGAATTCCAGTTGAGCTATTTCAAATCCTGAAAATGATGCTGTGAAAGTGCTGCACTCAATATGCCAGCAAATTTGGAAAACTCAGCTGTGGTCACGGGAATGGAAAAGGTCAGTTTTCATTTCAATCCCAAAGAAAGGCAATGACAAAGAATGCTCAAACTACCACACAATTGCACTCATCTCACAGGCTACTATAGTAATACTTAAAATTATCCAAGCCAGGCTTCAGCAATACATGAACTGTGAACTTCCAGAAGTTCAAGATGGTTTTAGAAAAAGCAGAGGAACCAGAGATCAAATTGCCAACATCTGCTGGATCATCGAAAAAGCAAGAGAGTTCCAGAAAAACATCTATTTCTGCTTTGTTGACTATGCCAAAACCTTTGACTCTGTGGATCACTATAAACTGTGGAAAATTCTGAAAGAGGTGGGAATACCAGACCACCTGACCTGCCTCTTGAGAAACCTGTATGCAGGTCAGGAAGCAACAGTTAGAACTGGGCATGGAACAACCGACTGGTTCCAAATAGGAAAAGGAGTATGTCAAGGCTGTATATTGGCACCCTGCTTTATTCAACTTATATGCAGAGACATGCAGAGACTTATATGCATTTCTACATCATGAGAAATGCTGGGCTGGAGGAAGCACAAGTTGGAATCAAGATTGCTGGGGGAAATATCAATAACCTCAGATATGCAGATGACACCACCCTTATGGCAGAAAGTGAAGAGGGACTAAAAAGCCTCTTGATGAAAGTGAAAGAGGAGAGTGAAAAAGTTGGCTTAAAACCCAACATTCAGAAAACTACGATCATGGCGTCTGGTCCAATCACTTCATGCAAATAGATGGGGAAACAGCCGAAACAGTGGTTGACTTTATTTTGGGGGGCTCCAAAATCACTGCAGATGGTGATTGCAGCCATGCAATTAAAAGACGCTTACTCCTTGGAAGGAAAGTTATGACCAACCTAGACAGCATATTAAAAAGCAGAGACATCACTTTGCTAACAAATGTCCACATAGTCAAGGCTATGGTTTTTCCAGTGGTCATGTATGGATGTGAGAGTTGGACTATAAAGAAAGCTGAGTGCCAAAGAATTGATGCTTTTGAACTGTGGTATTGGAGAAGACTCTTGAGAGTCCTTTGGACTGCGAGGATATCCAACCAGTCCACCCTAAAGGAGACCAGTCCTGGGTGTTCGTTGTAAGGACTTATGTTGAACATGAAACTACAATACTTTGGCCACCTGATGTGAAGAGCTGAGTCATTGGAAAAGACCCTGATGCTGGGAACGATTGAGGGCAGGAGGAGAAGGGGACAACAGAGGATAAGGTGGGTGGATGGCATCACCGACTCAATGGACATGGTTTTGGGTGGACTCCATGAGTTGGTGATGGACAGGGAGGCCTGGCGTGCTGTGGTTCATGGGGTCGCAAAGAGTCGGACACGACTGAGAGACTGAACTGAACTGAACTGAACTTGCACTGTCGTTGAGGATGTAAATTGATACAGCCACTATGAAGGATGGTATGGAGATTCCTTAAAAAAAAAAAAAACTGGGAATAAAACCACCTTATGACCCAGCAATCCCACTCCTTGGCATATATCCTGAGGAAACAAAAATTGAAAGAGACACGTATATCCCATTGTCCATTGCAGGCCTATTTATAATAGCTAGAACATGGAGGCCACCTAGATGTCCATCGAGAGATGAATGGATAAAGAAGTTGTGGTACATATGCACAATGGAATGTTACTCAGCCATAAAAAGGAACGCATTTGAGTCAGTTCTGATAAGGTGGATGAACCTAGAATCTATTACACAGAGTGAAGCGAGTCAGAAAGAGAAAGTTAAATATCGTATTCTAATGCATATATACAGAATCTAGAAAAATGGTACTGAAGAATTTATTTACAGGATAGCGATGGAGAAACAGACATAGAGAATAGACTTGTGGACATGGGGAGATGGTAGGAGAGGTAGATATGTATGGAAAGAGTAACATGGAAATTCACATTACCATATGTAAAATATATAGCCAATGGGAATTTGCTGTATGGCTCAGGAAACTCAAACAGGAGCTCTGTATCAATCTAGAGGGATGGGATGGGGCAGGAGATGGGAGGGAGTTTCAAAAGGGAGGGAATATATGTATACCTTTGGCTGATTCATGTTGAGGTTTGACAGAAAAATAAAAAAATTCTGTAAAGCAATTATCCTTCAATAAAAAAATAAAATAAAAATAAACAGGGGTCTACCATATGATCCAGCAATCCCACTCCTGGGCATATAACCAGAGAAAACCATAATTCAAAAAGATATTTGCACCCCAATGTTCACTGCAGAACTATTTACAATAGCCAAGACAAGGGGGAGGTCCTAAGATGGGGGAGGATTATGACAGGGAGAACACTTTCTCCCTGATAAACTCAACGAAAGATCATTTGAATGCTGAGAAAAATTCCATAGGACAACTTCTGAATGCTGGCGGAGAACACCCTTTGCCTTCGAAAGGCAGCCCATTGTCTTCGAAAGGAGGTAGGACAAAATGTAAAAGATAAAAAGAGAGACAAAATAGTTAGGGATAGAGACCCATCCTGGGAGGGAGTCGTAAAACAGGAGAAGTTTCCAAACACCAAGAAACCCTCTCACCAGTGGCTCTGTGGGGAGTTTTGGAATCTCAGAGGGGAACATAACCAGGAAGAAAAAATAAATAAACACCCACAGATTACGCACCTAACCACAACTCCCAGCAGAGAAGTAGCCCAGACACTCGTGTTCGCCACCAGCAATGGGGGCTGAACAGGGAGGCGTGTGCTACATTGCTTAGGGTAAGGGCCGGGCCAGAATACCCTGAGGACAATCTGAGGGAGCTAACGTGAGATAGCAACCCAAACTGTGGTATAGCCAGAGAGAGAGAAGAAGAAGAAGAAGAAAGGAAAGAGAGAGAGAGAGACAGAACTTTCCCATGAAAAGCTCTAACCTAAGGCACTGCCAGCCCACTCACAGAACAAAAAACTGAGCGAATACTAGAGGAGAGCTAGCCAGCTGCAGACTGGCCCATTCCCTGCCTGAGGCAGAGAGACAGGCGGGCAAAAGCCAGAGCTGAAAGGAGAGGGGCAATCTCGGCAACAGAGATGGCATCCTCCACCAAACTGTGAGCAGGCTCCCAGTTGCTAACCAAGTCTTCCTGTGATCCTAGACGGTTGACATCTGCCAGGAGGGCCGCAGCCAGAGATCAGCTCCTCAGAGAGGCACATGGCACACCTGAGACTGTGGTCCCGCTGCACACCCAGGAAACTGAGCAGCTGGGACCAGAGAGGGGATAAGACGCTTGGCCCACCTGGGGTGAGTGTGCTTGCCAAGCACCTGGTCACTTGACTTGCTTAGACCTGGAGAGGGCACAAAACACAGGCCCAACCAAGTCTGCGCCTTTGTGGACTACTCGAGAACGTGAACCTGAGTGGCTTAGACCTCGGAAGTGCACGCAACCCAGGGCCCGCTTTAGACAGTTCCCCTTCAGAGCAACCTGGAGCCTGAACAGTGTACACCGGGAAAGCACACACGCCGTGAGCAGGGGCAAACCCAGTGTGGCCCAACACTGCAAGCACTCCCCACACACGCCAGTGATATTTGTCTGCAATGTTTCTCTCTCCCCACAGCACAACTGAACAAGTGAGCCTAAATAAGTGACCACCTTTGCCCTCTTGCATCAGGGCAGAAACTAGACACTGAAGAGACTTGTAAATAGAAGAAGCAAAAATAAACGAGGGACCACTTTGGAAGTGACAGGTGCAACAGTTTAAAACCCTGTAGTTAGCACCGACTACTTTGGAAGGAGCCTATAGACCTTGAAAAGGATTATGAGCTGGAATAAGGAACTATCTGAAATTGAACTGACCCCACACTGCCCTCAACAACTTCAGAGAAATTACCAGATGTATTTTACTATTATCATTTTTCTAATTTTTAATTTTTTTATTTTTAAGTCCTTTATTACACCTTTAATTTTCATTTTTATAACCTACCTTGTCAAAAGAAATCCTACTTTTAAAGCAAACTTCATATATATTCCTTATAATTTTGGTGATTTTGATTAGCCTTTTTAATATTGTATTCTTGATAGTCTAACCTTTACTCTATATTTTCAATCTTTGCTTGTTGGTATGCATTAACAATATTGTACCTACAAGAACCCAATCTTCCGTACCCATTTTTACTTAGGAGTGGGATTACTGGCTTGATTGCCCCCTCCCCCCTTTGAATCTCCGTTTTCTCCCCCAGGTCACCTATATCTCCTCCTACCTCCTTGTCTTCTCTACCCAACTCTGTGAATCTCTTTGGGTATTCCAGGCTGTGGACAATACTTAGGCAACTGATTAGTGACTAGACCTGTCTCTCTCCTTTTGACTCCCCCTCTTCTCCTCCTGGTCATCTCTATCTCCTTCTTCCCTCTTCTCTTCTCTATGTAACTCTGTGAACTCTCTGTGTGTTCCAGGCTACGGAGAGCAAATAGGGAATTGATTACTAGCTAGATTGCTCTCTCCCCTTTTGATTCCCCCTCTTCTCCTCCTGGTCACCTCTATCTCCCTCCTCCCTCTTCTCTTCTCCATGTAACTCTGAGAACCTCTCTGGGTGCCCCTCACTGTGGAGAATCTTTACACCATTACCCTAGATGTTTTATCATCGGTGCTGTATGGATGGAGAAGTATTGAGGCTACTGTTAGAATAAGACTGAAAGTCAGAGGCAGGAGGCTAAAATCCAAAACTTGAGGACACCAGAGAACTCCTGACTCCAGGGAACAATAATCGACAAGAGCTCATCCAAAGGCCTCCATACCTACACAGAACCCAAGCTCCACCCAAGAGTCAACAAGTTTCAGAGCAAGACATATCATGCTAATTCTTTAGCAACTCAGGGACATAGCCCTCAGCGTTAAAATACAGGCTGCTCAAAGTCACACTGAACCCACAGACACCTCAAAACTCACTAATGGACACTTCATTGCACTCCAGAGAGAAGAGATCCAGCTCCATGCACCAGAACACCAACTCAAGCCTCCCTAACCAAGAAACCTTGACAAGTCACTCGTCCAACCCCAACCAAAGGGAGGAACCTCCACAATAAAGAGGAACCACAAATTTCCAGCATACAGAAAGGCCACCCCAACATAACAATCTAAACAAGATGAAAAGACAGAGAAATACTCATCACATAAAGGAACATGATAAATGCCCATCAAGCCAAACAAAAGAGGAGGAGATAGGGAATCTAGGTGAAAAAGAATTCAGAATATTGAAAGTAAAAATGATCCAAAATCTTGAAAACAAAATGGGGTTACAGATAAATAGTCTGGAGACAAGGATTGAGACGATGCAAGAAATGTTTAACAAGGACCTACAAGAAATAAAAAAAGAGTCAACAATGAATAATGCAATAACTGAGATCAAAAACACTCTGGAGGGAACCAACAGTAGAATAACTGAGGCAGAACATAGAATAAGTGAGGTGGAAGATAGAATGGTGGAAATAAATGAAGCAGAGAGGAAAAAAGAAAAAAGAATTATAAGAAATTAGGACAACCTCAGAGACCTCTGGGACAATGTGAAACGCCCCAACATTCGAATCATAGGAGTCCCAGAAGAAGAAGACAAAAAGAAAGGCCATGAGAAGATACTCGAGGAGATAATAGTTGAAAACTTCCCTAAAATGGGGAAGGAAACAGCCACCCAATCCAAGAAACCCAGAGAGTCCCAAACAGGATAAACCCAAGGTGAAACACCCCAAGACACATATTAATCAAATTAACAAAGATCAAACACAAAGAACAAATATTAAAAGCAACAAGGGAAAAGCAACAAATAACACACAAGGGGATTCCCATAAGGATAACCGCTGATCTTTCAATAGAAACTCTTCAGGCCAGATGGGAATGGCAGGATATACTTAAAGTGATGAAAGAGAAAAACCTACAACCCAGATTACTGTACCCAGCAAGGATCTCATTCAGATACGAAGGAGAATTCAAAAGCTTTACACACAAGCAAAAGTTCAGAGATTTCAGCACCACCAAACCAGCTCTTCAAAAAATGCTAAAGGATCTTCTCTAGACAGGAAACACAGAAAAAGTGTATAAACTCGAACCCAAAACAACAAAGTAAATGGCAACAGGATCATACTTATCAACAATTACCTTAAGTGTAAATGGTTTGAATGCCCCAACCAAAAGACAAATACTGGCTGAATGGATAGAAAAACAAGACCCCTAAATATGCTGTCTACAAGAGACCCACCTCAAAGTAAGGGACAAATACAGATTGACAGTGAAGGGCTAGAAAAAGATATTCCACGCAAATGGAGACCAAAAGAAAGCAAGAGCAGCAATACTCATATCAGATAAAATAGACTTTGAAATAAAGGCTGTGAAAAGAGACAAGGACAAGATCAAAGGATCATTCCAAGGAGATATAACTAACAATTATAAATATATATGCACCCAACATAGGAGAACCACAATATGTAAGGGAAATGCTAACAAGTATGAAAGGTGAAATTAACAATGACACAATAATAGTGGGAGAATTTAATACCCCACTCACACCTATGGATAGATCAACTAAACAGAAAATTAGTAAGGAAACACAAACCTTAAATGATACAATGGACCAGTTAGACTAATTGATATCTATAGGACATTTCACCCTAAAACAATGAATTTCACCTTTTTCTCAAGTGCACAGGAACCTTATCTAGGATAGATCACATCCTGGGCCATAAATCTAGCCTTGGCAAATTCAAAAAAATTGAAATCATCTCAAGCATCTTTTCTGAACACAATGCGGTAAGATTAGATGTCAATTACTGGGGGAAAAAAACTATTAAAAATACAAATATATGGAGACCAAACAACACACTTCTGAATAACCAACAAAAACCAAATAAATAATCTACCTCTACACCTAAAGCAACTAGAAAAGGAAGAAAAGAAGAACCCCAGGGTTAGTAGAAGGAAAGAAATCATAAAAATTAGGGCAGAAATAAATGCAAAAGAAACAAAGGAGACCATAGCAAAAACCAACAAAGCTAAAAGCTGGTTCTTTGAGAAGATAAATAAAATTGACAAACCATTAGTCAGACTCATCAAGAAACAAAGGGAGAAGAATCAAATCAACAAAATTAGAAATGAAAATGAAGAAATCAACGGGCAACACATAAATACAAAGGATCATAAGAGACTCCTATCAGCAACTATATGCCAATAAAATGGACAACTTGGAAGAAATGGACAAATACTTAGAAAAGAAAAACTTTACAAAACTGAACCAGGGAGAAACAGAAAATCTTAACAGACCCATCACAAGCATGGAAATTGAAACTGTAATCAGAAATCTTCCAACAAACAAAAGCCCAGGACCAGATGGCCTCACAGCTGAATGCTACCAAAAATTTAGAGAAGAGCTAACACCTATCTTACTCAAACTCTTCCAGAAAATTGCAGAGGAAGGCAAACTTCGAAACTCATTCTATGAGGCCACCATCACCCTAATACCAAAACCAGATGAAGATGACACAAAAAGAGAAAACTACAGCCCAATATCAATGATGAACATAGATGCAAAAATCCTTAACAAAATTCTAGCAAACAGAATCCAACAGCATATTAAAAAGATCATGAAAAACATCATGAACAAGTGGGCTTTATTCCAGGGATGCAAATATTCTTTAATATCTGCAAATGAATCAATGTGATACACCACATTAACAAATTGAAAGATAAAAACCATATGACTATCTCAATAGATGCAGAGAAAGCCTTAGACAAAATTCAACATCCATTTCTGACAAAAACCCTCCAGAAAGCAGGAATAGAAGGAACATACCTCAACATAATAAAAGCCATATATGATAAACCCACAGCAAACATTATCCTCAATGGTGAAAAATTGAAAGCATTTCCCCTAAAGTCAAGAACAAGACAAAGGTGCCCACTCTCACCAACACTATTCAACATAGTTTTGGAAGTTTTAAGTTTTAAGTTTAATTAGGTCCCATGTGCTTATTTTTGCGTTTATTTCCTTTACTCTGGGAGGTGGGTCATAGAGGATCCTGCTGTGATTTATGTCGGAGAGTGTTTTGCCTATGTTCTCCTCTAGGAGTTTTATAGTTTCTGGTCTTACATTTAGATCTTTAATCCATTTTGAGTTTAATTTTGTGTATGGTGTTAGAAAGTGTTCTAGTTTCATTCTTTTACAAGTGGTTGACAAGTTTCCCAGCACCACTTGTTAAAGAGGTTGTCTTTTCTCCATTGTATATTCTTGCCTCCTTTGTCAAAGATAAGGTGTCCATAGGTGCATGGATTTATCTCTGGGCTTTCTATTTTGTTCCATTGATCTATATTTCTGTCTTTGTGCCAGTACCATATTGTCTTGATTCTTTACTGCTGAGCCACTGGGGAAGCCTCTGAAGCCTAGAACCTCTCATAAATTAGGCAGACTACAGCTCTGAAAAGTAAAGTGCAGACCTCTTTCACCTACACTTTGAGATGTTGGTGGTAGTGAACACAGGTTTGGGAGTCAGGAGACTGGTCTTGCCACTAAATAATAAGTTCCTTCTCCCCACTGGACTTCACTTTCCCCCCTTATATGTGATGCCCCTGGTTCCTTTGTCACTATTCTTCATTTCATTTTTCAGTGTTCACCTTCCTGTTCCTTCTTCAGGTCATATTGATTGGCTCCTTTCAGTATTCTGTCTTGGTGTCTCCTTGACTTTCTTGTTAGCTCCTCCTTCCCAGTTCTCACAATTCCAGCCCAGTATTCTATCTGTGAGTTCACTTTGTCCTTAGCTCTGCCGACAGTTTCTCTTTGTACTAGTCTCATCTTATTCCTCTTGGTACAGACAGCACCTACCTCCATCCTGTAGAGTCATTTTTGGCTTGCCTGATGTCTTCAGACCTTGCTGACCCCACAGATACTCTCCAACCTCCCAAATTATCTCAGGAGTTTGCTTCATCTCACCTCCCATAGACACCCTCTCTTTGTAATGCCAGTAGTAGCAAGCCATCAATAAAGGCAACTGATTTTATTGAATTGATTGAACTCTCCTCTGAGGCCAACCAATCCCCAAACTCTATCCTGATATTTGTCTCCTGTCAAACATTAACATATCTACAACTCTTAGAGAATTTGTTTACTCTGGCGTCAGTCAGGCTTCAGAGAGTCTCAAATCAACTAATTGGGCAGGATGGGGGATTGGTGGGAAAGAGGACACCTAGTCACATTGTGAGTAATAGTATTTTATAAATGTCCCTGCCCCTTCCTCTCACAAATTCTTTCGTTAGTGAACACTTGTGTAAAACCTTATTATTCAGCAATTTCCTCTTTAATTTGGGGCCGCAGCTGCTGCAGACCCTTAAGAAACAATCCACACAATGACATGGCCAAGGAGATAGGTTTGCAAATTGGGAGCACTAATCTCAAGAGAACAGAAGAAAAGGTTGGCGGGTCCCTGATTGCTCAAATCAGTGAATAGCCTGGTATACAATGAGGTAACAGCTCTCCTGATAAAGAACTCCGGAGCAGAGGCTATCTATTCTGGGGTCTAGACAGGCAAATACTTAGTTAATGTCCTTTGATGTCTCTTTCAAAGGTCGAGGTTGCATCGACTGACAGTTGTGCCAGACATATTTGGGAAGGACCTGCTGCTTCTCAGTAGGCTCAGAACCCTTAGCCACAAGAAAGGGGACCCACTCCATGGTCACTCCTAATTCCTTGTCTAAAGTGACTAGAAAGGGCTGCAGAAGGGCCCGCAGAAGATGTTCCATCCCCAAAATAACCCTCCCTGGCCGACAATGCCTTTCAAAAAGGTCTTGTAAAGTCCAAACTTGCATCCCCAAGGCCTTAGTTTACACTGCCCACCACTCAGAAACAGAGGCATGCCATGTCGAGCTCGACCTCTGCCCACTGCTGACCTCAGACGTTAAGGTATGGAAGCAGTTCTGTCCAACACTCCAGTTCTTTTAGAGGTAACTTGTGTGTCCATTGTAAAAGTGACATCCAGGGATTCAGATTCAGGGACATTTTAGTGCTTAAAGTGCAAAGACCGGGAAAATGGGAGAGAAAAAGGTCTCTTTCAGCACCCTGATCAGCTGAGGAGCAGCTGAGGAGCCACGGCCACCCCTGCCCCTGATCAGATGATTTGTCTGTCAGTGTTTACCCGGAGTCCAGAACTATGACCCTGATGAGGCGACAGTGGCCATTCATCTTTTTCTCTCTCTCTCTTTTTTTTTTTCTTTCTTGCCCCTCCCCTCCTAGTTCTTGGGCAAGGAACAGCTGCTACTGTGGTTTGTAACTTTGTGCCTTTCTTCTTTCCCTAATGGCTGTTGTGTTCAGTTGCCAAGAAGGTATGAATAGCCTCTGGGAGAACCTCTGCTTGGGGACTTCTGCATTGGGAGAGGACAAGGACGATGCAGTGACAGGATGGAAAACGCCAAATAGCATGAGGCTGGACTTGGTGGGGGAGGGGGTGTCGCATGGACGGTGGTGGTACAGGAGTGGGACAGGGCCGGCAGCCCTGGAGCTGAGTTCGCCTGTTGCTGGGATGCTAGTGGATAGGGTTACACTGCTGTTGGGACCGGCTCAAGGAGGTGAAGGGGATATTTTTGGAAGCAAGAGTAGCTAAGAAGCTGGGAGGAGTTAGGGGCCAGGGTCGGGGGCGGTAGTTGTTTGTGGAGTGAGGAGAGACCAGGGGCTCCTTTTACATCTGGAGCCTCATTTAGATTGGGGACCATATATAAGGCTTGGTCCCTCATTCCCTCGTCAGCCGTTGGGTGCCATGTGGTAAGACCTTTCTTCCACTTCCCCCAACGCCGCACGACCACCACTCTGGCCACTTAGGTCCCTCCTGCACATTCCCCCTTTCTTTGCATAGCTTCACTTCACCGCTTGTCTTTGTATTCAGTGACTGCTTTTACAGCCCTCCCTTTTATCTCTTATTTTCTGGCGGGTCATTGTAGTTGGGTCTCTTCCTATTCAGAATGCACTATCCTGACTAGGAAATACCTGAAGAGAGACCTGCTTCTGTAGTCATCTTTTTTCCTACTTTCTACGTTCCTGGACTTTGCAGCCACTATAGTTTTCTCTGCAGTTAGTTACAGTCTGGAGCTCTTAGTGTTGGAGGACAGTTTTCAGTAAATCTTGTCATTTTTGCCCAGTGTTGATTCTAATCTTGTCTTTTTTTTTTTTTTTTTTTAATTTTTCCGTCAATGTTGACAGGTAAGTGAACCAGGTCTAATTATATTGAAGAGAAAAATGTAGATTTCTTGCGGACGTACAAAGGAGTATTGCTCAATGCTGGGTGTTTGAGGTTTTGTTTGTTTAACTGAGGATCTGTGCTTGCGGCTTAAGGTGAAGTTGATTTATTTGGGAATCACTGGTTTTTTTCCTTTATCTTTGCATCTCACATTGAGGATACCTGTTATTCATGTGAATCATTGACTTTTCTAAAGCTAAAAAGAAACTCTATGGCTGATTCATGTCAATGTATGACAAAACCCACTACAATATTGTAAAGCAATTATCCTCCAACTAATAAAAATAAATGGAAAAAAAAAAGAAAACTAACTGGTAATGCCCTTGCTTTTTTTGTCTATACTTTTTTTTCAAAGTTTAATTATTTATTTTTATCTACATTTTATTTTTAATTGTAGGATACTTGCGTATTTTTATTTTTATTAAAAACTTACTTGAATGGGCACCTTGTGAAACCCTTTGAATCAAGTTTTTTCAGTCTCTCTCAGTGGTACTTGCAAGTTTTTTCTTTCCCAAATTTGTCCTTATATAAGCAATCCCTTGAAAATAGGACAAAGTAATTGTTTTCAAGGAGTCTTGATTCCAAATTCATTCAGGAAAGTAATGGTTTTATCAGTTTGTTGACAAGTATTCAGAAATTAAAGACCATAAGCATCCATTCATAACTTTCAGGGAGATCTTACAAGGAGAAATTGACCCTTTCCTCCTTCAGGTCATGGCACCACTACCGTTTGCCCCTCTCCACCCTGCTCCACTCTTGCCCATGCTGCCCCTCCTTTGACATGCCATCTCTCTTGGTTGAAATCATAGTGAATATAAGTGAAACCTGATTCTTAATGCGGTATCTGTGTCATAAAGAGTGGGTGACAGAAATACCAAAGAACTTTCATAGTTTATTTTTATAAATGACCACTACAATTTTTTTAAAGTACTCTGTTACTTTAAAAAAAATTTTGCAAAGAACAGAAAATTAAACTCTTGGAAACTTCTGTTTAAAGTTATCTCTGCAAGTGATAATATAAATTGTTTTTAATCATATAGAAGTGCATAAAGTATTCAGGGATGGTGGTAGATTAAAGATACAGCTAACTGTACCCTGAGAATATTTTGAAATACCTCTCATTAACAAAATTAAAATGTTTTATTTTATACTGCTTTTCAAGCTTGGAAATAGATGACTTCTTTGAAAAGTTTCTGACAATTTTTCATTTGACACTAAATCAAAATCTGAATGGCAGACTTAGCAAAGCATGGCTTTTTTTTTTTTTTTAATTTTTCCACCTGTTTTTGTGTTTATCTCAGAGAAAGCCTGTGGTGAAATATCTTCAGGTCGAGGTGACTACATGCAGTTCATCACTGATAAGCACTAGACTTTAGCAGGAGAGTTTTAAGTACCTTTGCAGTGCTGACTTTTTTATATATAACACCTTTGAAGTGCTTACTGAAAAATCACTTCTAGTTCTTAATATAAATTGCTGTACTCATAAATATGAGCCTGACATTTTAGATCCCCAAATTCAACTTTAAGATCTAGGCAAAATTCCTTATGTTTTATTCAAGTACAAATAAATTGACAAAGAAATTTGAATTACAGCTGTGCTATAAAATTAAAATTGCAGTTCATTATGAAATTTGTTCTAAAAATATATAGAAGAAGTAAATTTATAATGATCTGCCATTAAATTTGCCAGCTTTCTGTGTCTCTAAAATCTTAACAAAAAGTGTGTGTGTGTTGGCTATTTTTTGTTTGTTTTGCTATGATTTATATTTAGAGTTTGGCAGTATCACCAATATTTTCATCTCTAAATTTAAAAATGTGTAAAAATTTTCACAAATTCTCATTCTGTTTTAATTATACTTCTTAGTGAATTAAACTACTTAGCAAATTAAATACTGTAAAAGGACAAAATAGTAAGTTAAAACTTATCAAATATATTCACAAATATGCTCATTTGGTCTCATTTGGTTTTTTTGGTAATTTATTTTATCTGAGTCTAAAAGTAAAGAATAAATGAGAGGGGGGCAGGCAGGCACCAGCCAGAGCTGAAAAGGGGCAAACTCGGCCCCAGAGACGGCATCCCCTACCAAACTGGGAACAGGCTTCCAGTTTCTAACCAAAGACTTCCTGAGATTCTGGACAGTACATCTGCAGGGAGGGTTGCAGCCAGAGATCAGCTCCCCAGAAGAGACACATGGTACACTGGAGACAGGTGTGCCCGGAAACCAGGCGCCTGGGACCAGAGAGGTGATAAGACGCAACACACCTGAGGAGAGTGCGCAGGCCAAGCACCTGGTCGCCTGAGCTGCTCGGAGCGGGGAAGGGCACACTGTTCTCGAGAATAGTGTGAAGATTCCTTAAAAAACTGGAAATAGAACTGCCATATGACCCAGTAATCCCACTCCTGGGCATACACACCAAGGAAACCAAATCTGAAAGAGACACGTGCACTCCAATGTTCATCGCAGCACTGTTTATAATTGCCAGGACATGGAAGCAACCTAGATGCCCATCAGCAGACAAATGGATAAGGAAGCTATGGTACATATACACAATGGAATATTACTCAGCCATTAAAAAAATTCATTTGAATAATTCTAATGAGATGGATGAAACTGGAGCCCATTATACAGAGTGAAGTAAGCCAGAAAGATAAACACCAATACAGTATACTAATGCATATATACGGAATTTAGAAAGATGGTAACGATAACCCTATATGCAAAACAGAAAAAGAGTCACAGATGTATAGAACAGACTTTGGGACTCTGTGGGAGAAGGCGAGGGTGGGATGTTCTGAGAGAATAGCATTGAAACAAGTATACTATCAAGGGTGAAACAGACCATCAGCCCAGGTTGGATGCATGAGAAAAGTGCTCAGGGCTGGTGCACCGGGAAGACCCAGAGGGATGGGATGGGGAGGGAGGCGGGAGAGGGGATCGGGATGGGGAACACATGTAAATCCATGGCTGATTCATGTCAATGTATGGCAAAAACCACTACAATATTGTAAAGTAATTAGCCTCCAACTAATAAAAATAAATGAAAAAATAGAAATAAATATATAAAAAGCAGCTCTTTGGCAAGAGTATATTGTAGATGATTTTTAATAACTTATTTCCAGTTTTAAAAATATTTGTGACTTTGGAATTGGACTTTTAAAAGGCTGTAGTTGTTCAGTTGCTCAGCCATGTCTGACTCTATGTGATCCCATGGACTGCAGCATGCCAGGCTTCCCTATCCTTCACTACCTCCTGGAATTTGCTCAAACTCATGTCCATTGAGTCAGTGATGCCATCTAACCATTGCATCCTCTATCATCCCTGTCTCCTCCTGTCCTCAGTCTTTCCCAGTATCGATGTCTTTTCCAAAGAGTTGGCCTTTCATATCAGGTGGCCAAAGTATTGGAGCATCAGCTTCAGCATCAGTCTTTCCAGTTAATATTCAGGGTTGATTTCTTTTAGGATTGACTGGGTAGATCTTGCAGTCCAAGGGACTCTCAAGAGTCTTCCCCAGCACCACAGTTGGAAAGCATCAATTCTTTGGCTCTCAAACTTCTTTATGGTCCAACTCTCACATCTGTACATGACTACTGGAAAAACCATAGCTTTGAATATGAATCTTTGTCGGCAAAGTGATGTTTCTGCTTTTTAATATGCTGTCAAGCTTTCTCGTAGCTTTTCTTCCAAGGAGCAAGTCTTTTAATTTCATGGCTGCAGTCACCATCTGCAGTGATGTTGGAGCCAAAAAAATAAAGTCTCTCACTGTTTCCATTGCTTCCCCAACCATTTCCCATGAAATGATGGGACCAGATGCCAAGATCTTAGTTTTTTGAATGTTGAGTTTTAAGCCAGCTTTTTCACTCTCCTCTTTCACCTTCATCAAGAGGCTTCTTAATTCCTCTTCACTTTCTGCTGTAAGGGTGGTGTTATCTGCGTATCTGAGGTTACTGATATTTCTCCTGACAATCTTGATTCCAGCTTGTGCATCATTCAGCCCAACATTTCACATGATGTATTCTGCATATAATTTAAATAAGCAGTGTGACAATATACAGCCTTGATGTACTCCTTTCCCAATTTTGAACCAGTCCATTGTAACATATAGGGTTCTAACCGTTGCTTCTTGACCTGCATACGAGTTTCACAGAAGGCAAATAAAGTCATCTGACATTCTCATCTCTTTAAGAATCTTCCACCATTTGTCATGATCCACATAGTCAAAGGCTTTAGCGTAGTCAATGAAGCAGAAGTAGATGGTTTTCTGGAATTCCCTTGCTTTGTCTATGATCCAACAGATATTGGCAACTTGATTTCTGGCTCCTCTGCCTTTTCTAAATCCACCCTATACATCTGGAAGCTCTTGGTTCATATACTGTTGAATCCTGGCTTGAAGGATTTTGAGTATTGCCTTGCTAGCGTGTGAAAAGAGTGCAATTGTGTGGTAGTTTTAACAATCTTTGGCATTGTCCTTCTTCAGGATTGGAATGAAAGCTGACCTTTTCTAGTCTTGTGGCCACTGCTAAGTTTTCCAAATTCACTTGCATAATGAGTGCAGCACTTTCACAGCATCATCTTTAAGGATTTGTAAGAACTCAGCTGCAATTCCATCACCTCAACTAGCTTTGTCCATAGTAATGCTTTCTAAGGCCCACTTGACTTCACACTCCAGGGTGTCTGGCTCTAAGTGAGGGAACACAATATTGTGTTTTTCTTGGTCATTGAGATCTTTTTTGTACAGTTCTGTGTATTCTTAACACCTCTTTTCAATATCTTCTGCTTCTGTTAGGTCCATACCATTTCTGTCCTTTATTGTGTCCGTTTTGCATGAAATGGTCCCTTGGTACCTCTAATCTTCTTGAAGAGCTCTCTAGTCTTTCCCATTCTGTTGTATTCCTCTATTTCTTTGCATTGTTCACTTAAGAATGTTTTCTTATTTCTCCTTGCTTGGAACTCTGCATTCGGAGGAGTATATCTTTCCTTTTCTCCTTTGCCTTTTTCTTATCTTCTTTTCTCAGTAGGCCTTTTTGTAAGGCCTCCTCAGACAACCATTTTGCCTTTTTGCATATCTTTTTCTTGGGGGTGGTTTTGCTAACCACCTCCTGTACAATGTTATGAACCTCCATCATAGTTCTCTAGTACTCTGTCTTCCAGATCGAATCCTTTTAATCTATTTATCACTTTCACTGTATAATCATAAGGGATTTGATTTAGGTCATATCTGAATGGCCTAGTGGTTTTCTCTATTTTCTTCAATTTAAGTCTGAATTTTGCAGTAAGGAGCTCATGAACTGAGCCAGTCATCTCCAGGTCTTGTTTTTGCTGACTGTATAGAGCTTCTCAGCTTCAAAGAATATAATCAGTCTGACTTCCATATTGACCATCTGGTGATGTCCATGTGTAGAGTCATCTCTTGTGTTATTAGAAGAGGGTGTTTGGTATTACCAGTGTGTTCTCTTGGCAAAACTCTGTTAGCCTTTGCCCTGCTTCATTTTGTACTCTAAGGCCAAACTTGCCTGTTTCTCCAGGTATCTCTTGATTTCCTACTTTGCATTCCAGTCCCCTATGATGAAAAGGACATGTTTTTTGGTGTTAGTTCTAGAAGGTCTTGTAGGTCTTCACTGAACCATTCAACTTCAGCTTCTTTGGCGTTAGTGGTTGGGGCATAGACTTGGATTACTGTGATGTTTAATGGTTTGCCTAGGAAACAAACTGAGATCATTCTGTCATTTTTGAGATTGCACCCAAGCATTGCATTTGGGACTGTTTTGTTAACTATGAGAACTACTCCATTTCTTCCAAGGGATTCTTGCCCACAGTAGTAGATATAATGGTCATCAGAATTAAGTTCACCCATTCCTGTCCATTTTGGTTCACTGATTCCTAAAATATCAATGTTCACTCCTATTTCCTGTTTGACCACTGAAATACTTGAAACAATCTATCTAAATGGGGCATTTAATCATTTGTAACATTGACTTGTTAACCAATAAGAATATTTAAAACATTTATACTTTAGGGAAATTAATTTCAATTAATTTTAATTTCAAAGCAATTAAAACCCCTTCTCAATTTTTACTGAAAGATAGTTATCTGTCTGCTTAGAATCTGTTAATGTATGGATGTCACCCAACATTGACTCAATGATTAAATTAATCCTACGTCTAAGTTGGTGCACAGCTATAGCAAAGATAGAGAGATGAATAACAAACTCTATTAATTTGACATACCATGTGCGCCAATAATTGGAAGTTCTAATGGAAATGAACAGTAAGGAATGGGAGGATATATATATGTGTATATACACACACACATGTAAACACACACACACACACACAAATAGTTTGTTGCCAGTGCTCATTTTTTAAATGTCATTGTAAGTTGCTTTAAATCTTGATCAATCCCATCATTAAAATGGCTTAGAAAACAATTACTAGTCATGAATGAAACAAATTTTTGGCTATACATGTTGGTATATGGCAGAAACCAACACAATATTGTAAAAAAAATTACCCTTCAATTAAAAATGAATAAAGTGTTTTAAACATATTAAAAAAATCATACATCATGACCAAGTGGGCTTTATCCCAGGAATGCAAGGATTCTTTAATATCTGCAAATCAATCAATGTAATACACCACATTAACAAATTGAAAGATAAAAACCATATGATTATCTCAATAGATGCAGAGAAAACCTTTGACAAAATTCAACATCCTTTTATAATTAAAACTCTCCAGAAAGCAGGAATAGAAGGAACATACCTCAACATAATAAAAGCTATATGTGACAAACCCACAGCAAGCATTACCCTCAATGGTGAAAAATTGAAAGCATTTCCCCTGAAATCAGGAACAAGACAATGGTGCCCACTCTCACCACTACTATTCAACATAGTTTGGAAGTTTTGGCCACAGCAATCAGAGCAGAAAAAGAAGTAAAAGAATCCAGATAGGAAAAGAAGAAGTGAAACTCTCGCTGTTTGCAGATGACGTGATCCTCTACATAGAAAACCCTAAAGACTCTACCAGAAAATTACTAGAGCTAATCAACGAATATAGTAAAGTTGCAGGATATAAAACTAACATACAGAAATCTCTTGCATTCCTATACACTAACAATGAGAAAACAAAAAGAGAAATTAAGGAAACAATTACATTCACCATTGCAACAAAAAGAATAAAATACTTAGGAGTATATCTACCTAAAGAAACAAAAGACCTATACATAGAAAACTATAAAACACTGATGAAAGAAATCAAAGAGGACACAAACAGATGGAGAAATATACTGTCTTCATGGATTGGAAGAATCAATATTGTCAAAATGACTATACTACCCAAAGCATTCTATAGATTCAATGCAATCCCTATCAAGCTACCAACGGTATCTTTCACAGAACTAGACCAAAGAATTTCACAATTTGTATGGAAATACAAAAAACCTCGAATAGCCAAAGCAATCTTGAGAAAGAAGAATGGAACTGGAGGAATCAACTTGCCTGACTTCAGACTATACTACAAAGCCACAGTCATCAAGACAGTATGGTACTGGCACAAAGACAGAACTATAGATCAATGGAACAGAATAGAAAGCCCAGAGATAAATCCATGCACCTATGGACACCTTATCTTTGACAAAGGAGGCAAGAATATACAATGGAGAAAAGACAACCTCTTTAACAAGTGGTGCTGGGAAAACTTGTCAACCACTTGTAAAAGAACGAAACTAGAACACTTTCTAACACCATACACAAAAATAAACTCAAAATGGATTAAAGATCTAAATGTAAGACCAGAAACTATAAAGCTCCTAGAGGAAAACATAGGCAAAACACTCTCCGACATAAATCACAGCAGGATCCTCTATGACCCACCTCCCAGAATATTGGAAATAAAAGCAAAAATAAACAAATGGGACCTAATTAAACTTAAAAGCTTTTGCACAACAAAGGAAACTATAAGCAAGGTGAAAAGACAGCCCTCAGATTGGGAGAAAATAATAGCAAATGAAGCAACAAACAAAGGATTAACTCAAAAATATACAAGCAACTCCAGCAGCTCAATTCCAGAAAAATAAATGACCCAATCAAAAAATGGGCCAAAGAACTAAACAGACATTTCTCCAAAGAAGACATACAGATGGCTAACAAACACATGAAAAGATGCTCAACATCACTCATTATTAGAGAAATGCAAATCAAAACCACAATGAGGTACCATTACACGCCAGTCAGGATGGCTGCTATCCAAAAGTCTACAAGCAATAAATGCTGGAGAGGGTGTGGAGAAAAGGGAACCCTCTTACACTGTTGGTGGGAATGCAAACTAGTACAGCCGCTATGGAAAACAGTGTGGAGATTTCTTAAAAAACTGGAAATAGAACTGCCATATGACCCAGCAATCCCACTTCTGGGCATACACACTGAGGAAACCAGGTCTGAAAGAGACACGTGCACCCCAGTGTTCATCGCAGCACTGTTTATAATAGCCAGGACATGGAAGCAACCTAGATGCCCATCAGCAGATGGATGGATAAGGAAGCTGTGGTACATATACACCATGGAATATCACTTAGCCATTAAAAAGAATTCATTTGAATCAGTCCTAATGAGATGGATGAAACCAGAGCCCATCATACAGAGTGAAGTAAGCCAGAAAGATAAAGACAACACAATAACGCATATATATGGAATTCAGAAAGATGGTAACGATAACCCTATATGCAAAACAGAAAAAGAGACACAGATGTACAGAACAGACTTTTGAACTCTGTGGGAGAAGGTGAGGGTGGGATGTTTCAAAAGAACAGCATCGAAACATGTATGTTATCAAGGGTGAAACAGATCACCAGCCCAGGTTGGATGCATGAGACAAGTGCTCGGGGCTGGTGCACTGGGAAGACCCAGAGGGATCAGGTGGAGAGGGAGGTGGGAGGGGGGCTCAGGATGGGGAATACATGTAAATCCATGGCTGATTCATGTCAATGTGTTGCAAAAACCACTACAGTATTGTAAAGTAATGAGCCTCCAACTGATAAAAATAAATGGGAAAAAAAAGAAACTCAAAAAAATAAATAAATAAAGTGTTTTAAAGTCAAACCGATCCAGATTTTGACATGTTACATGAATACAATGATATCATAGCTAACATGGAAAAAAAAAAAAACCAATAAATTCATCTAAGGTGATTTTCACTGTTAAGTAGTATTTAGAACATTAAGTTTGTAACTCTTATAATCCTAAGCTAAGAGAATATATGCATTTTCCTGCTAGATGTATTTCATACTTCTTTAAATCTTTCATTATTGAAAAGCTATATTCACAAGTAAAAAGTCTCCAAAGACTGCATTTAAAAAAAAAAAAAAAAAAACTTGGTAAGGAAATGATGTAAGGAGTGACTAGAATTATGACATAGTGAAAATTCTTTTGCATCAGTAGTTACCACGGAGATGTAGAATCACAGCAACACACTTCATTTGGAGAACTTGCCTAGCTCCAAGAGGTTTCTTCTTGACTATCCTCTTTCTCCACCTTCAAAAATATCATATTTTTCTTTCTGATTTTTGTCCAGGTGTATATGGACCCAAATATCTGGACTGTTACACCATATTTTATCACTTGGTTCCATCTACACATGCAATATTTGAACCTGGAAAGTATTCTAAGTATAAAGGTTTGGATTTAAAGCTTTTAGTTATGTTTAAGATACTTGATTTTAGTATCTGAAACAGTTAAGATAAGTATCTGTGGTCCTATCATTTTAAAAGGGATTTAGTTAATTTTTAAAGCCTTCTAAGCAATATGAAGTCTTATTTGGCAGTTATCATAGATCGGAAATTAACTGAACTTGGTCTGAGTGAATCAAATGACCAATAACTTGTTTAAACCATTCTTCACACTGTAAAATGCAGCTATCTTTATTTGATGAGTGAAGAGTGAACAACTCAAAACTTGACTCCGAACTTTTCATTTTTTCATTTATGAAGACAAATGATTATTTTGAATTGTTGCCATAAAACAATTTCAGTTAAGTAAATATTTCTGGAAAGAAAAATTAATCGATGGATCTTCCTAGGAATATTTCATCAGGTATTGTCATTTTAAATTACTGTGATTTAATTTGATTAATCTAAGTTTTCACTCTCTGTTTAGAAACATCACTTTTTGTGAAAGCCAAACTTTTTAGACATGACTGAACATGGGCTTGCATCTACTCTTACTGAAATGCCTCTTATAACTCCACTGGTCAACGGAGATCCTATACATCGGGTAAGGGCAGTTTTGCTTCCCCCCCCCCCCCATTAAAACTGGTCAAATTTTTATTGAATTCATTATTACCTTTTATTTAGAAAAACTGTAACTTTTAATGATTGGTCACTTACTTTGTAAGTTTGTAGTCTCTATCAACATCTACTTATCTTCTTCTTAAAATTGCTTGAGTGATATTTAACACTACCTTAGGTCCCATATAACCTCCTTTTGGGTGGATTTAGATTCTTTTGCAGCCTCCACTGGCAGGCTCAGAAGTTCTGGCAATCTGTCTTAAAGTTATACTACCCAGAGTCTATTCTGTTGAATGATTTTAAATATGACTCTAAAGCAGATTCAAGTTCCTTTATACCCATTCATAGCTGTAAGTTCAACTTTCTAATATTTAAAAGTATCATTTTGAGCAGCAGTGACATCTACCCACAGACTTGGTCTCCAGAAAGAAAGAGGGTGTGATTCAGATTTAGCATTTACCCATTTAAGATAATCTATTGAAGAAGTCTTATCTACAAATGTAATGTAATTTCAGACTTAAATTTAAGAAAATAGGGAAAACCACTACACCATTCAGGCATGACCTAAATCAAATCCCTTTTGATTATACAGTGGAAGTGAGAAAGAGATTTAAGGGACTAGATCTGATAGACAGAGTGCCTGATGAACTATAGACAGAGGTTCGTGACATTGTACAGGAGACTGGGATCAAGATCATCCCCAAGAAAAAGAAATGCAAAAAAGCAAAACGGCTGTCTAAGGAGGCCTTACAAATAGCTGTGAAAAGAAGAGAAGCAAAAAGCAAAGGAGAAAAGGAAAGATATACCCATTTGAATGCAGAGTTCCAGAGAATAGCAAGGAGAGATAAGAAAGCCTTCCTCGGTGATCAGTGCAAAGAAATAGAGGAAAACAATAGAATAGGAAAGACTAGAGATCTCTTCAAGAAAATTAGAGATACCAAGGGAACATTTCATGCAAAGATGGGCTCAATAAAGGACAGAAATGGTATGCACCTAACAGCAGCAGAAGATATTGAGAAGAGACGGCAAGAATACACAGAAGAACTGTACAAGAAAGATCTTCATGACCCAGATAATCACGATGGTGTGATCACTCACCTAGAGCCAGACATCCCAGAATGTGAAGTCAAGTGGGCCTCTGGAAGCATCACTACGAACAAAGCTAGTGGAGGTGATGGAATTCCAGTTGAGCTATTTCAAATCCTAAAAGATGATGCTGTGAAAGTGCTGTACTCAATATGTCAGCAAACTTGGAAAACTCAGCAGTGGCCACAGGACTGGAAAAGGTCAGTTTTCATTCCAATCCTAAAGAAAGGCAATGCCAAAGAATGCTCAAACTACCGCACAGTTGAACTCATCTCACATGCTAGCAAAGTAATGCTCAAAATTCTCCAAGCCAGGCTTCAGCAATACGTGAACTGTGAACTTCAAGCTGGTTTTAGGAAAGGCAGAGGAACCAGAGATCAAATTGCCAACATCTGCTGGATCATCAAAAAAGCAAGAGAGTTCCAAAATACATCTATTTCCACTTTATTGACTATGCCAAAGCCTTTGACTGTGTGGATCACAATAAACAGTGGAAAATTCTGAAAGAGCTGGGAATACCAGACCACCTGACCTGCCTCTTGAGAAACCTGTATGCAGTTCAGGAAGCAACAGTTAGAACTGGACATGGAGCAACAGACTGATTCCAAATAGGAAAAGGAGTACGTCAAGGTTGTATATTGTCACTCTGCTTATTTAACTTATATGCAGAGTACATCATGAGAAACGCTGGGCTGGAAGAAGCACAAGCTGGAATCAAGATTGCCTGGAGAAATGTCAACAACCTCAGGTATGCAGATGACACCACCCTTATGGCAGAAAGTGAAGAGGAACTAAAAAGCCTCTTGATGAAAGTGAAAGAGGAGAGTGAAAACGTTGGCTTAAAGCTCAACATTCAGAAAACTAAGATCATGGCATCTGGTCCCATTGCTGCTGCTGCTGTTGCTAAGTCACTTCAGTCGTGTCTGACTCTTTGTGACCCCATAGACATCAGCCCACCAGGTTCCCCCATCTCTGGGATTCTCCAGGCAAGAACAGTGGAGTGGGTTGCCATTTCCTTCTGCAATGAGTGGAAGTGACAAGTGAAAGTGAAGTCACTTAGTCGTGCCCAACTCTTAGCAACCCCATGGACTGCAGCCTACCAGGCTCCTCCATCCACGGGATTTTCCAGGTAAGAGTACTGGAGTGGGGTGCCATTGCCTTCTCCATCCAGTTCCATTACTTCATGGCAAATAGATAGGGAAATAGTGGAAACAGTGGTTGATTTTATTTTGGGGGGCTCCAAAATCACTGTATATGATGACTGCAGCCATGAAATTAAAAGACGCTTACTCCTTGGAAGGAAGATTATGACCAACCTACACAGCATATTAAAAAGCAGAGACATTACTTTGCCAACAAAGGTCTGTCTAGTCAAACCTATGGTTTTTCCAGTATTCATGTATGGATGTGAGAGCTGGACTGTGAAGAAAGCTGAGCGCTGAAGAATTGATACTTTTGAACTGTGGTGTTGGAGAATACTCTTGAGAGTCCCTTGGACTGCAAGGAGATCAAACCTGTCAATTCTAAAGGAAATCAGTCCTAACTATTCATTAGAAGGACTGATGCTGAAGCTGAAACTCCAGTACTTTGGCCACGTGATGGGAAGAACTGACTCACTGGAAAAGACCCTGATGCAGGGAAAGATTGAAGGTGGGAGGAGAAGGGGATGACAGAGGATAAGATGGTTGGATGGCATCACTGACCCGATGAACATGAATTTGAGTAAACTCCGGGAGTAGGTGATGGACAGGGAAGTCTGGCGTGCTGCAGTCCATGGGGTCGCAGAGTCGGACACGATTGAGCGACTGAACTGAACCGAACTAAATGCGAAAAGGTCTCTGTTTTTCTTCAGAGCTTAAAAAAATGAGCAAATATTGTACTTCTAGCTTATCATTTTGACATCACCATGTCAAAAGCAGCCAGTATAAAAATGACCTTATTAAAGTTAAAATTACTTTTTACTAGATGGAGAGTTATCTGGATACCACTGTTGGAACACAGTGTACTGCTAATTATTCACAAATGATGACTCATCCCAAGAGATATACCAGATGGCCTTCTTGCCCTCAATACTGGGTACAACAAGTATGTTTGAATTTTTCCTTCAGATAAGTTTGGTTTTCTGTTTTTCTTTTTTTGCAGATTTTTTTTGGAGGGGTGGAATTTGGTTCCTCCATCTCAATACACCTATTTCCTATGATCTTATTATATTAAGTTTTACTTGGGTGAGGGGGGACCTGCTTTTACTTAGTGCCTAGTTGTACTCTACTCCTTGAGCATTTTGAGACCCCAGTTAGTGATTTTGGACATTTTTTCAAAAAGACAATGATGATTTTTTCATAGATTAATGGAAAATATGCCACTAAAGAATGGTTTGTTTCTAGATTATATTGGTGCATGTTAACCCTGGGGAGACCCTCACCATCAAGTCCGATGATGGGAGCATTCAAAATATTCAAGGTCAGTAAAAGTATGTATGTTGTTTGATATCAAATAGAGGTGAATTTAAATATTAGTGTGAGATGATTTTACTAGTAATCTAATCCCCTAATATCCTTTCTTGTTTGAGCCATATTGAATGCTCTTAAGTTTATATACTCCTCATAGGAGCATAATGTCAACAGAGCAACCAGGACTCATCTTGCTAGTGTTACTAATGACCTTCATGTAAAGTACTTATAAAAATTAACAATTAATTGAAGAATTCCATTTGAAAAAGTCCAGATTTTGAAACTATTCACAACCACTGATAGTTTTAGACTATCCTCTGATAGGAAACTGGTGAGCACTCCAGACAACTCATTCATTCATATATTCAACAAGTATCTCTTTAATGCCTAGCCTATTCCAGCACTAAGCTAAGTCGCTTCAGTCATGTTCTACTCTTTGTGACCTTATGGATTGTAGCCCACCAGGCTCCTCTGTCCATGAGATTCTCCAGGCAACAGTACTGGAATGGGTTGCCATACCCTCTTCCAGGGGATCTTCCCTATCCAGGGATCGAACCTGCCTCTGCGACTCCTGCATTGCAGGCAGATTCTTCACCACTGAGCCACCTAGGAAGCCCATTCCAGCACTACACTAAACATTTAAGATAGAAAAATGTATAAGATGGGGGAAATTATTTATATATAACTATTAAAAGTTTGATATCTATCTATATACATGTGTATATAGCAAATGTGCAGCATACATAATTATTTCAGTAGTAGTACAAAGTTAATAAATATTTACTTCATTTAAGATTTATTACCGGGGCTTCCCTAGTGGATCAGTGGTAATGAATCCATCTGCCAGTGCAGGAGATGGGTTTGATCCCTGGTCCCAGAGGATCCCACATGCCATAGTGCAACTAAGCCCATGCACCATAACTACTGAACCTGTGCTCTAGAGCTAGTGTGCTGCAACTACTGAAGTCTGCACACCCTAGACCTTGTGCTCAAGAGAAGCGACCACAATGAGAAGCCCACACACCACAAGTAGAGAGTAGTCCTTGCTTGCTACAACTTGAGAAAACCCCACACAGCAACAAAGACCCAGCACAGCTAAAATAAATACATAAATAATAACAATAAATTTTTTAAAGATTTACTATTATTTCAAAGTGCAGTGATTTTTTCTGTTTTTATGCCAATTATTTTGCATCTGAAGGTGATTTTGAGGTATGTCTCAAATTGCTTTGAAACATCATTTAGCATTGGGTTCCATATGGCTGCTATATACAGTTTACCATAAACTCATCTTTATTACTTTCCCCCTTATTAAGAGCAAATTACCATTCTAGGCTTTGAAGCCACATATACTTTTACAACTAAGCACTAATTATAATAATTTCAGATAAACAAAAGAATGGTGATATACAAATGTCTCTATTCTGTGCTGTATTTTTATTTCCTATGCTATGTGTGTTTAAGATAGTAAGTATACCAAGTATAAAAATAAGGCATCACATGAGTAGCATTGGGTCCTTTATGTTATGTTGTTCCTCCCAAATTATCTCACTTTGCTAATATTAGTTAAAAGCCTTCATGTGAAAATTGATTTAAGTTTTTTATATAATATCACTATAAAATATATTTTATGATACAGAGTAAAACTTCTATTATTCAACATACAACTATGATAGGTGAATAAAATGAGTAAGTAAAAGACAATTATGTGTATGTACTAAGTCACTTCAGTCATGTCGGACTTTTTACGACCCTATTGACTGTAGCCCACCAGGCTCTTCTGTCCATGGGTTTCTCTAGGCAAGAATACTGGAGTGGATTGCCATGCCCTTCTCCATGGGATCTTCCCGACCCAGGAATCAAACCCACGTCCCCTGTATCTCGTACATTGGCAGGCAGATTCTTTACCACTAGCACCACCTAGAAAGCCCAAAAACAATTATACTTGAAGTAAATACACTAGCTGTGTATTTGGCCAAAATTTTTATGATATAAATTTCACCTAATCCCCGTTACATACCTTGCTTATTTTTCATCACTTGTGATGAATTTGTATTGATTTATCTACATTCCTACCTAGTCTCCTATGTAAGTAAACAAAATACACTTTCAAAATGGGTGACTTGTTAAGACTTGGGACTAGTTTTCACTCTGCAAAGTTAAATGGATTTTTTTAAACTTATTCAAAATTTTATTAATAATAATTCTCCTTTAGGACCCGCTGATGTACCTTTGATGTCACCAAGTGGTACTTTACCACCAATATATCTTCCTCCTGGTTACATGTCTCAGGTATACTACTGTGGTTTTCTTTGGTATTTAGCACTAAGTCACCATTTAACAGTTCTTTTTACATTACAGGATGATAAGAGAAATTCTAGAATACCATTTATTTATTCACTTTATTGTTATCATGAATGCTAAAAGGCAATTGCAGTGATGTTTAATCAAACCTCCCTAGTTCAGTTCAGTTCACTGGCTCAGTCCTGTCCGACTCATTGCGACCCCATGAACCACAGCACACCGGGCCTCCCTGTCCATCACCAACTCCCGGAGCTTACCCAAATTCATGTCCATCAAGTCAGTGATGCCATCCAACTATCTCATCCTCTGTCATCCCCTTCTTCTCTGGCTCTCAATCTTTCCCAGCATCAGGGTCTTTTCAAATGAGTCAGATCTTCACATCAGGTGGCCAAAGTATTGGAGTTTCAGCTTCAGCATCAGTCCTTCCAATGAATACCCAGGACTGATCTCCCTTAGGATTGACTGGTTGGATCTCCTTGCAGTCCAAGGGACTCTCAAGAGTCTTCTCCAACACCACAGTTCAAAAGCATCAATTCTTTGGTGCTCTGCTTTCTTTATAATCCAACTCTCACATCCATACATGACTACTGGAAAAACCATAGCCTTGACTAGATGGACCTTTGTTGGTAAAGAAATGCCTTTGCTTTTTAATACGCTCTCTAGGTTGATCATAACCTTCCTTCCAAGGGGTAAGCCTCCTTTAATTTTATGGCTGCAATCACCATCTGCAGTGATTTTGGAGCCCCCCAAAATAAAGTCAACCACTGTTTCGGCTGTTTCCCCATCTATTTGCATGAAGTGATGGGATCAGATGCCATGATCATAGTTTTCTGAATGTTGAGCTTTAAGCCAACGTTTTCACTCTCCTCTTTCACTTTCATCAAGAGGCTTTTTAGTTCCTCTTCACTTTCTGCCATAAGGGTGGTGTCATCTGCATACCTGAGGTTGTTGACATTTCTCCAGGCAATCTTGATTCCAGCTTGTGCTTCTTCCAGCCCAGCGTTTCTCATGATGTACTCTGCATATAAGTTAAATAAGCAGAGTGACAATATACAACCTTGACGTACTCCTTTTCCTATTTGGAATCAGTCTGTTGCTCCATGTCCAGTTCTAACTGTTGCTTCCTGAACTGCATACAGGTTTCTCAAGAGGCAGGTCAGGTGGTCTGGTATTCCCAGCTCTTTCAGAATTTTCCACTGTTTATTGTGATCCACACAGTCAAAGGCTTTGGCATAGTCAATAAAGCGGAAATAGATGTATTTTGGAACTCTCTTGCTTTTTTGATGATCCAGCAGATGTTGGCAATTTGATCTCTGGTTCCTCTGCCTTTCCTAAAACCAGCTTGAAGTTCACAGTTCACGTATTGCTGAAGCCTGGCTTGGAGAATTTTGAGCATTACTTTGCTAGCATGTGAGATGAGTTCAACTGTGCGGTAGTTTGAGCATTCTTTGGCATTGCCTTTCTTTAGGATTGGAATGAAAACTGACCTTTTCCAGTCCTGTGGCCACTGCTGAGTTTTCCAAGTTTGCTGACATATTGAGTACAGCACTTTCACAGCATCATCTTTTAGGATTTGAAATAGCTCAACTGGAATTCCATCACCTCCACTAGCTTTGTTCGTAGTGATGCTTCCAGAGGCCCACTTGACTTCACATTCTGGGATGTCTGGCTCTAGGTGAGTGATCACACCATCGTGATTATCTGGGTCATGAAGATCTTTCTTGTACAGTTCTTCTGTGTATTCTTGCCGTCTCTTCTCAATATCTTCTGCTGCTGTTAGGTGCATACCATTTCTGTCCTTTATTGAGCCCATCTTTGCATGAAATGTTCCCTTGGTATCTCTAATTTTCTTGAAGAGATCTCTAGTCTTTCCTATTCTATTGTTTTCCTCTATTTCTTTGCACTGATCACCGAGGAAGGCTTTCTTATCTCTCCTTGCTATTCTCTGGAACTCTGCATTCAAATGGGTATATCTTTCCTTTTCTCCTTTGCTTTTTGCTTCTCTTCTTTTCACAGCTATTTGTAAGGCCTCCTTAGACAGCCGTTTTGCTTTTTTGCATTTCTTTTTCTTGGGGATGATCTTGATCCCAGTCTCCTGTACAATGTCACGAACCTCTGTCTATAGTTCATCAGGCACTCTGTCTATCAGATCTAGTCCCTTAAATCTCTTTCTCACTTCCACTGTATAATCAAAAGGGATTTGATTTAGGTCATGCCTGAATGGTGTAGTGGTTTTCCCCACTTTCTTCTGTTTACGTCTGAATTTGGCAATAAGGAGTTCATCATCTGAGCCACAGTCAGCTCACAGTCTTGCTTTTGCTGACTGTATAGAGCTTCTCCATCACTAACTGCAAAATCAATCTGATTTCAGTGTTGGCCATCTGGTGATGTCCATGTATAGAGTCTTCTCTTGTGTTGTTGGAAGAGGGTGTTTGCTCTGACCAGTGCATTCTCTCGGCAGAACTCTATTAGCCTTTGCCCTGCTTCATTCTGTACTCCAAAGCCAAATTTGCCTGTTATTCCAGGTGTTTCTTGACTTCCTACTTTTGCATTCCAGTCCCCTATAATGAAAAGGACATCTTTTTTGGGTGTTAGTTCTAGAAGGTCTTGTAGGTCTTCATAGAACTGTTCAACTTCAGCTTCTTCAGCGTTACTGGTCGGGGCATAGATTGGTTTACCGTGATATTGAATGGTTTGCCTTGCAAATGAACAGAGATCATTCTGTCGTTTTTGAGATTGCATCCAAGCACTGCATTTCAGACTCTCTTTTTGACTATGATGGCCACTCCATTTCTTCTAAGGGATTCCTGCCCACAATAGTAGATATAATGGTCATCTGAGTTACATTAACCCATTCCAGTCCGTCTTAGTACGCTGATTCCTAGAATGCCAATGTTCACTCTTGCCATCTCCTGTTTGATCACTTCCAATTTGGCTTGATTCATGGACCTAACATTCCAGGTTCCTATGCAATATTGCTCTTTACAGCATCAAACCTTGCTTCTATCACCAGTCACATCCGCAGCTGGGTGTGGTTTTTGCCTTGGTTCCATCCCTTCATTCTCTCTGGAGTTATTTCTCCACTGATCTCCAGTAGCATATTGGGCACCTACCGACCTGGGGAGTTAATCTTTCAGTGTCCTATCTTTTTGCTTTTTCATACTGTTTTTGGGATTCTCAAGGCAAGAATACTGAAGTGGTTTGCCATCCATTCTCCAGTGGACCACATTCTGTCAGACCTCTCCACCATGACCCATCTGTCTTGGATGGCCCCACACAGCATGGCTTAGTTCATTGAGTTAGACAAGGCTGTGGTCCATGTGATCAGATTGGCTAGTTGTCTGTGATTGTGGTTTCAGTCTGTCTGCCCTCTGATGCCCTCTCTCAGAGCCTACAGTCTTACTAGGGTTTCTCTTACCTTGGACGTGGGGTATCTCTTCACAGCTGCTCCAGCAAAGCGCAGCCACTGCTCCTTACCTTGGAAGTTGGGTATCTCCTTCCAGCTGCCTCTCCTGACCTTGGATGTGGGGTTGCTCCTCTCAGCCACCGCTCCTGACCTTGACCACTCCCCAGACTGTCTTGTAAATAATGCCTTATTCATCTAATGAATTTATATCTCTTCATATTCATTAATACTTCATTGTTTTTGTTTGTTTCTATATATTTTAACCAGTCTTAATTATCTCCTACAATTGCTACTGTAAAGGCTTCTGACACTGTGTGGACATTATTCCCTCAAATTACTTAGTATTTTCAGTTCAGTAGTATTTCATTGTCAGTTGTCAGGCTACAATGGGCACGTTTTTAAACATTCATTTATTTATTTTATTTGGAGGCTAATAACTTTACAATATTGTGGTGGTTTTTGCCACACATCAACATGAATCAACCATGGGTGGACCTGTAATGTGTCCTACCATCTTCAACCGCCCTTCCACCTCCCTCCACACCCCATTCCTCTGGGTTATCCCAGAGCACCAGCTGTGTGTGCCCTGCTTCATGCATCGAATTTGCACTGGTCATCTACTTTACATATGGTAATATACGTTTCAATTCCATTCTCTCATATCGTCCCACCCTCGCCTTTTCCCACAGAGCCCAAAAGTCTGTTCTTCACATCTATGTCTCTTTTGCGGTCTTGTGTATAGGGTCTTGTGTATAGGTGTATAGATTTGAGTTTACTCAAACTCAAGTCCATCGAGTCGGTGATGCCATCCAACCATCTTATCCTCTGTCGTCCCCTTCTTCTCCTGCCCCCAATCCCTCCCAGCATCAGGGTCTTTTCCAATGAGTCAACTCTTCACATGAGGTGGCCAAAGTATTGGAGTTTCAGCTTCAGCATCAGTCCTTCCAATGAACACCCAGACTGATCTCCTTTAGGATGGACTGATTGGATCTCCTTGCAGTACAAGGGATTCTCAAGAGTCTTCTTCAACACCACAGTTCAAAAGCATCAATTCTTTCAGGGCTCGCTTTCTTTCACAGTCCAACCTCACATCCATACATGACCATGGAAAACCATAGCCTTGGACTATGTGGATCATTTGTTGGCCAAAGTAATGTCTCGCTTTTAATACCGGCTATCTAAGGTTGGTCATAACTTTTCCTTTCCAAGGAGTAGTGTCTTTTAATTTCATGGTTGCAATCACCATCTGTGATTTTGGAGCCCAAAAATAAAGTTGACACTGTTTCCACCGTTTCCCCATCTATTTCCCATGAAGTGATGGGACCAGATGCCATGATCTTAGTTTTCTGAATGTTGAGCTTTAAGCCAACTTTTTCACTCTCCTCTTTCACTCTCATCAAGAGGCTTTTTAGTTCCTCTTCACTTTCTGCCATAAGGGTGGTGTCATCTGCATATCTGAGGCTATTGATATTTCTCCCGGCAATCTTGATTCCAGCTTGTGCTTCTTCCAGCCCAGCATTTCTCATGAGCACCGAAAAATTGATGCTTTTGAACTGTGGTGTTGGAGAAGACTCTTGAGAGTCCCTGGGACTGCAAGGAGATCCAACCAGTCCATCCTAAGGGAGATCAGTCCTGGGTGTTCATTGGAAGGACTGATGCTGAAGCTGAAACTCCAATACTTTGGCCACTTCATGCAAAGAGTTGACTCATTGGAAAAGACCCTGATGCTGGGAGGGATTGGGGGCAGGAGGAGAAGGGGACGACAGAGGATGAGATGACTGGATGGCATCACCGACTCGATGGACATGAGTTTGAGTAAACTACAGGAGTTGGTGATGGACAGGGAGGCCTGGCGTGCTGCGATTCATGGGGTTGCAAAGAGTCGGGCACGACTGAGTGACTGAACTGAAATGAACTGAACTGAACTGTATAGGGTCGTCATTGCCATCTGTCTAATTTCCACATATATTCATTAATACACTGCATTGGTGTTTTTCTTTCTTACTTATTTCACTCTGTATAATAGGCTCCAATTTCATCCACCTTATTAGAACTGACTCAAATGAATTCTTTTTTATAGCTGAGTAATAGTCCATTGTGTATATGTACTACATCTTCCTTATCCATTAGTCTTCCAATGAACATCTAGTTGCTTCCATATCCTAGCTATTGTAAACAGTACTTCAATGAACACTGGGGTACATGTGTCTCTTTCAGTTCTGATTTCCTTGGTGTGTATGCCCAGCAGTGGGATTGCTGGGTCATATGGCAGTTCTATTTCCAGTTTTTTTAAGAAATCTCCACACTGTTCTCCATAGTGCCTGTACTAGTTTTCATCCCCACCAACAGTGTAAGAGGGTTCCCTTTTCTCCACACCCTCTCCAGAATTTATTGCTTGTAAACTTTTTGATGGCAGCCTACAATGGGCACTTTTTAAAACTTCCTCAAATGTTTATCAAGTACCTAAAATGAGTTTGAATAAACTCCGGGAGTTGGTGATGGACAGGGAGGCCTTGCATGCTGTGATTCATGGGGTCGCAAAGATTTGGATACGACTGAGTGGCTGAACTGAACTGAACTGAAAATGGGCAGAGAGCTTTGGCTCCTATAGAGATTAATAAGATATTACACTGCCTCAGAAATTTTATAGTTGAGAATATGTCTTTTTCTATTGCTTGGCTGTGGAGATCAAGAACATAGTAAAGTCAATATGTGTGTGTGTCCTTAGTCACTCAGTCATGTCCGACTCTTTGCAACCCCATGGACTATAGCTTTGCAGGCTCCTCTGTCCATGGGGATTCTCCAGGCAAGAATACTGGAGTGGGTTGCATGCCCTCCTCCAGGGGATCCTCCCAACCCAGTGATCGAACCCAGGTTTCCCACATTGCAGATGGATTCTTTACCATCTGAGCCACCAGGGAAGCCCAAGAATACTGACTGGAGTGGTTAGCCTATCCCTTCTCCAAGGGAACTTCCCTACCCAGTAATCGAACTGGGGGTCTCCTGCATTGCAAGCAGATTCTTTACCAGCTGAGCTACCAGGGAAGCCCGAAAGTCAATATAATATGGTTTAATTCTAAGTGGAATTATCTATTTAGGCAATGTCTAACAAAAATATAAATGCATGTACCCTTTCATCCAGCAGTTCTACATTGAGGAATTTATCCAAAGATGTATTTTTATAAATGTCGAATAATAAATGTACAAGAATTATTTTTTATAATATTGTTTGTAATCACAAAAGCCTGGAAACCACCCACAAGCCTGTCAATGGAAGACTGTTGAAGTATATCCATTTAATGAGATAATGGAGCACTAAGCAAATAAGCAGCAATGCAAGAAAGGGGGGGGGAAGCCCTATGTATGATATAGAAAGATCTTCAAGATATATTTCTGTGTGTAAAAAACAAACTACAGAATGTGCAAATAATGCTACCTGTATGTAATTTAAAATGAGGAAAAGCAAGAATCTGTATTCTTATTTGCTTGCAAGGCATAAAGAAATTCTGGAAGTTTTCATAAGAAACCAAGAACAGATCCTTTTGTAGTTCATGAGCATGATGATTGGGTGTTCACGCTGCTGCGTGACATGTGTCTCCCTCCAAACCTTGTTACGACATTGGCACATTACCTGTCTGACGTGAAAAAAAAAAAAAAACCAAAAACAGTAGTAATCAACTAGAGGGAAATAAGGAAATAAGGTTTGGGAGAGAAATTTTTCATGTATTTTTTATACATTATAGTTTTGAACCATGACAATATATTATCTATTGTCAAAAGTTACATTTTTAAAAAATGTATGGGAAAGGAAGAAATATCTTGCCTCCCACTTGACATTGTTTTACTTCATTATTGGTGTTTGATCCTTTATGGTTTTAGAGCACAGAATATAAATCTAAATCATAGTAGGAAAAGGCTGATTTTTATGGATTCTAATATGTTTATGACTCTGTTTTCCATCTTAGGTGGTGGAAGAAAATGGAATTCGAAAAATTATCATTGTGCCTCAGACAACCGACTACTACACGACCATGTCTGCTCCTATACAACAAGTATCACACTGCATGGCACCAACTTTTATGTATCCACAAGCCACTCAACTGATATATCCCACATCTCAAGGGGAATTTCTGCCACCTTACATTCAAGAGCCTGTGCCGCAGCAGCTACCACCACCACCACTGCTGCCATATCCACCGCCGTTGCCACCACCACCCCCACTGCTGCCGCATCCACCACCGTTGCCACCACCACCACCACTGCTGCCGCATCCACCGCCGTTGCCACCACCACCACCACCACTGCTGCCGCATCCACCGCCGTTGCCGCCACCACCACCACTGCTGCCGCATCCACCGCCGTTGCCGCCACCACCACCACTGCTGCAGCATCCACCGCCGTTGCCACCACCACCACCACCACTGCTGCCGCATCCACCGCCGTTGCCGCCACCACCACCACTGCTGCCGCATCCACCGCCGTTGCCACCACCACCACCAATGCCGCCACCACCACCACTGCCACCACCACCAGCAGCATTTATATATCATGAGCAGCATGGTAGTATATAATATTCTTAAACAGGAGATTTTTTAGTTTGTTAAAATTAACAGCTGTGGGCAACTATTTGAAAAGCAGAAGACATATGATTCAACAAATGATTGCATTTCATGCATATATATTTTGATGGATAATAAGAGGCATTGGTTTATGTCTTATGCAAAATGCCCATAAACAGAATTTTCTATAAATTTTTTGTACTTTGACATAGCCTGTGATTTATGATATTTATTTTACTGACTGGATCTATAGAATCATATTGAAAAATCATAAAAGAATGTTTTCATTATTAACGGCATACAGTGGTATTATAAAAGACACATTATAATCATCTTTAAACCTTACAAATTGGAAGTAGTGTTACTCCCTAGGAAAACACTACCTGTATTTGCTCATGTTTTTCTTTCTGTATATTTCAGTACATAACAAATACACACATTAACCTAACATCTGTATTAAAGCAAAGTAGGCTTTTTTTAAAGTAAAACATGGTTTATGAGTGCTTTTGGTGGTTTGAAAAAGATTTAAAAGATTTTGAGATATGTAATTATTGTAATTATTAAGCAGTGTTTGTTATTTCTTTTAGAAACCTATTCCCATGGAAGAGCAAATTATAACCAACTTGATGAAAGGACTGGTAAAATGGAAGAATATATGAAGAAAGAAATGCAAGAAAGCCAGATTGATGGACACAAAAATAGCTGTATGATTACCAACACCTCACTGCTTTTGAACCAAGCCAATGATTTTCCCAGTATTCCTGGTACTCTGAGCACTTACACTGTGGACTATGCTCCAAGCACCTGCACTGTTGACAGTACTTCAAGCACCTACACTGTGGACAATACTTCCAGCACTTACACTGTAGACAATGTTCCATGCACCTACACTACCAAAGACACTTTGAGTACCTGCACTGTGAACAATACTCTGAACATTTACACTGCTGACAATACTCCCAGTACTCACACTGTTGACCATCCTCCAAGCACTTATATTACTGACAGTACTCCCTGGAATTCTTCCATTGACCATGCTTTTAATACTTCCACCACAGACACTGATCTGCACCCTTCCACCAGTGAAAATAGTGTTCAGAGCCCTTCCAGCACTAATCATGCCTCCAAGACTTCCATCTCTGACAGTACTCCCACACCACCACCTATTGACAGTACTCCAAGCTCTTCCATCCCTGACAGTGCTCCCAACCCTCCCATCTCTGAAAGTGCTCCAAGTACTTCTGCCACCGATGTTGCTCTCAATACAGCCAATGTGACCAGCACTTCCAATGCTGCTAGTGCTCACGTTGAAACTAGTCATGGAAACAAATGCATCAACCCAGGAAGCGAAGACATCAAGTGGAAACCAGATGGAAAACGAAGCAAGAGTCCATCATCAAATACTGCAGAAAAAGGTAAAGTGAGGATTTTGGTTTTGTTGCCAATGAACAGACATCCTAATGTTAGGAGTCTCAGTGCATTTTAAATATCTAGGTGCCATTTTCTGCTTCCATTTCCTGTTGCCTTTTTTGTACCCTTACTTACCAATTCTCAATAAAACCACAATTAGGCTGCCTTTTTAAATTATGGAGAAATGACCATCTTCATGTAAAACATGTCAGGTATCTTATATACATATCACATAATTTTTTCTAGTTTTCTGCCAGTAAAACATTGAAAATTACTCTATCATCCTAAAAAGTTCACATGATTTTATTTAAATTGAGGACTTTAGTTCACCTTTTGTTAGAGTTCATTTAATGGCATACATTTTAGACTGCTTTCTTATTTTAAAACTTTTAATGTAAATTGCTAATAGGTGTTAGTAGATCTCTTGGTGATGATATATTTGTAGTTGGGTAATGGGCATCTACATTTATCTTGTTTTTGCCAATGTAATATTTTGTTTTGGGTTGCTTTTCTACTTTTAGAATGCAGAACAGAACATGGAAAGTCTTGCTGTTTCAGCATTGAGAAACCTGTGGTAAGTGACTAAAGAGAATATTTAAGTATTTCTTTTCATTTGCCTTGTCACTGTAAAACATGAAAATTCACTGATATTCTTCCCCAGCACAATTTTAATTTGAAGCCTTTACCTGGATAAAATTTCATAATCTTCTTTAGCTGTTAAGTACATAAAGATCCAATGTGGCATTGTTAAAGATAATATTAATGGCCCATTGTTTAGCCACAGTATTTAAGCACCTAATATGAAAAGAATGATATACTTAACATGAAACAAGGCTTAGGGAAAGATTACACCATAAATTACAGATTATAATTTTTAAGTATCCTACTTGAATTCTTGTCATTTGTTTTAGGTTTCTGATATTCAGACAAGCTCTGCTGTTATTTCATGGAAGACACATGGTTCTGAAAAATGCAATCATACTCAATCTCCTGTAACATTTGAATTAGCAATATCTAACAGTGGTAAAAATGGAAAATATATAAATGTATATATGTAAGTCTCTTTTTAATCATCTCTCATTTCTCATAATTCAATTCAAATATGCTCTTTAAACCTTAGCTTATATTTAGGCTAAGTACTAAAGATTTTCTGCAGTTTTTTTTTCAAGCTTTGGGTGTAATTTTCTACAGAAATAGTTTTATAAGTGGTGGTAGGTTGCCGGGTCGGTTCACAAAATTCATTGAATCATAGGTATTTTAGAGCTGAAGGGAACCTTACATATCAACTGCTCCATTCTCTTCAGTTTACAGATGTCTTATATGACAGGTTTAGACTTGGGGAAGAAAAGATTTCCTCTAATTCTCCCTTCTCTTTTTTCACTTAAGGAAACATGATGGTAATTTAAGCCTTTGTGTACACAAGGGAGGTATTTGCATTGCAATGGAAATATAAGACTCGGGCTTTCCCAGGAATTTCATTACAGGAGCTCATTGTAATGCGGAACTATGATAGCAGAAGGAGAAGGAAATGGCAACCCACTCCAGTCTTCTCTCATGGGAAATCCCTTGGACAGAGGAGCCTGGTGGGCTACAGTCCATGGGGTCGCAAAGAGTCAGATATGACTGAGCGACTGAGCACTCGGCATATGATAGCAGGAGAATGAGTTTAGGAATGTGCTTAGAAGATAGAACCAGAACTAGAGAGAATACAATGGAGAACACAGTAAGAGCATAACCAAACACTTCCAACACCTTCTCAACTGGATAGGGACATGCAATCTGAAAGAGAACAAGCTGAGAGAGGCACAACGGAAAGGAAATCTTAGACAGGAAAGAAAGAGAAGTTCTTTTGCCCACTAAACAACTAGGCAAGAAATAAGTCAGAGATCTCGAGCTGTCTTACAGCACTTTAAAAATCATAAACATCTTAAATTTTATTTGCTAGAATTTGTCATCTTTATTCAGAGACTCGAAGTGAAAATTTAAATGTAATTGATTATGTAAAGTTTTATTTCTTTTATAATTACCAACTAGAAATTTTAATTTAAAAATTATAACACACAATCTTCTATATTGAGTAGAGTGATGAAAAGATGTAAAATGTGATGAAAAGCTATGTATAAAATTAAGTTTTGCATGAATTTACATAATAGTCTTTTTCTGGTATTATGTATTCCACAAAAGTCATTGTTTTTTTATAAAAATATACTTTTGTCTATTCCTCTTATCACCCTACAACCTTGAGAGACCTTCACTTAGAAGCATAGGTCTTTGCTTAGAAGTAACAATCTTCTAGCTCTTTTCCGAGGCTATTTCAGGGTTTAGAAGCTCAGGGAGCTCCTTGAGGTGGTAGAATACACCAAAGTACTTATGAGTATTTGCTCAGGAAGATGTAGGTATAGGAGCACAGCCACTCAATCCACTGTAGCAGATAGGTGGCCACCCCCAAAAGACTGCTCTGTGTGAACAAATAAATTGCATGATGCATGGTATTTTTGAGGCTTTTCATATGAACACAATTTAAAATAAGCTAGTTATAGACAAATCTGTATTATTACAGTGTGAAGAAGCTGTAGCAATAAAATAAAATTCCACTTCCTAAAGGTATATTAACTTGGCATGCAACTAAAGAATTTTGAATTATTAATATCACATATTTTGCATTCTGATAAAATCTGTTCAAGTTATCTAAACTTCAAGGAGAATTGTGCTTCTTTATCAGTTGAATATATAAGATTAAGATTTTACTTAGCTTTTAAATATATGTGAGATCTGTTATAATCAAAGGTTATCTCCACAGTGGTGATGAATTTACATTTACTCTACTTGATCTACAGCCATTCATGGTCTATTTTGTAAGGTAAGTACTCCGTCCTACATAACCTCCCTCCATCATATAGCCAGCCCCACTCCTGAGTCTGTATCAGTTCACTATGATTCTTATTGTCAGCCTTGCTACTTGCTAACAAGAGTGGTCTTTCGTTCAAGTTTCAAAACAAACCCCTACAAATCCAGCATTAGTTCACTTTCTTTCATTTAAAACAGGCAAGAGGGTGGTTTGGGAGCCATTATTTGCGAGGATACAGCTTTGTTCAATTGGAAAAATTTTTATAATTAGCTCCTAAGAAATGTATCTGGAAACTCAAGTATGCAATTTAGTACATTTGTTAGGATAAATACTTGAATGCTTACAACAATTGTCATTACATTTTTAGAATTACAACTGAAAGAGGCTCAGCACACAGAACTGTGTCTGAAGTGGTTAGCTTCACAACTCCAGGTTGCAAACCAGACCGTCCGCTTGCACCCAAACTGATTAATCGATCCAAGAGCAGCCTGAATTTACAGTGGAAAGTAAGGATTTTACTGCCAAAAGTACTTCAAAATGTTTTTTAATTTAAAAACATTCTTTCCACTTTGTCTTGAATGTTAAATGTGAAATTTTGCTTGCTTCATCTGACCTATTCCCCTAGCACTTTTCCATCTCCATAATCATCTTTCTCTTTCTGTCTATATAGAGCATCAAGTAAATGATAAATGTCAATCAAAATTTCAATAACTAATGAAAGTTGAAATGTCAATTTCTATAACCCAAATACATTTGTAATTGTGACTACCAATAAGTCTACCTCTCAATTTACTTTAAGTACTAACTTTCTTCCTTGCATAAAATTTAAGGAGCACAACAAAACATAAAATTTGGCATGTCCTATAGACTGTAAAAAGTACATTTTAACTTTAATATCTGAATTACCTCAAAAATAAAATGCAAACAGATTAATTTTACAGTGGTTTCTTTTACTTTGGTCGTATATACATGTGTGTGGTTGGGTGGGTATACTGTATAAAAATAGCTCATTATTATTTTATCTTTCTGATATTTTTAGGGTTCCAATGGTAATGGTTCTAAAATAAACAGCTTCTTTTTGGAATGGGATGAGGTAAGCAGTTTTGTTTTTTTAAAGCACTTATTTGTAAATTATTAATATTATGAATTTTTATTTGAAACATTTTATAATTTTCTAATATTTTATGTATATTATTAAGGGCAAAGGTGAAGACTTCAAAAATTGCTATATAGGTACCATGAAACAGCACAAGATCCTTAAACTGAATGCTTCTACAAAATATTCATTCAGATTAGCTGCCAAAAATAAGTTCGGCTTGAGGTACATTGAACTACTACAATATTTAAAAGTCTATACTTCAATAAGAACTTGAAACTAATTTTTCCATCTTCATTTATTTTTTCAGTGATTTCAGTGAAATAGCAGTCTTCCATACATCAGGAACTATGCCTCCAACACCTTCACCCCCTAAGCTGAAAGAAGCAGGAATCTGTAATTTGTCACTAGAATGGAGTGCCCCAACTAACACAAATCCAAATGACAGTCTTACTTATGTACTAGAAATGGAGGAAGCAGGATCTGTAAGTTTTTCTTTCATATCCTTTAGTCTTCAACTTCAGTCTTAGGTATCTTTTATATGCATTTTACTCTGAAAAAAATAGGATTTTATTAATTTAATTAACTTACTTTGATCAAAGTATATGATTCCTGAGTCTCAGTGTTCTGGATGGGACCAGTGCAGAGCCAAGGTTAAGCAAGCCTATACAGGGAGATCTTAAGGTACCCAAGTCCCTACAAATAAGTTCGAAGCAGCAACAGCCGTAACAACAGAACAGAGACTCAGAGAAGTGTGTTAGTTCTTCAACTTTGCGCCTATCCTGGACAAACTTGCATGGTCACACAGCTCTCCTACATACTTCACCAGGGCAAGCCATTTCCTCATCTCCCTGAATCCCTGATGTGGGTGGAGGGCAAATTGTTTCATTCCATTCTGAACTTTCAAGTCTATACTGAATAGACTAGTCAACTTAAAAAGCAACTGTAACTTTTATGTTATGTATATTTTACCACATTTTAAATAAAACAACTAATATTTAGATTTTTTGTGTAAGTAATAGTAAGGGCCTTTCTCAGGACCACCCAGATGGAAAATAAATTGAAGTTGGAACTTGAACCCAGGCCTATCTCATTCCTAAATTCATTGTCTTTTGTTTCCAGGGGTTGGGTTTTAAACCTCAATACAATGGAGAAGATCTTTCATGCACTATAAGAAATCTTCAGAGAAGTACCACATACAAGTTCAGGGTATGTGGCTATAATTTATAACCTGTATCATATATTAATATAAAAGTATACACTTCACTAAAGATAAAAATGAGTGTCTTTTGGGGTTGAAATGAAACCTTTTTCAGTCAAATAACTTGCTTTACAGTGTTATTTGCAAACTGCACATTTTCAAATCACACATTTATTCCCAATGGTCAACCAAAGTATTCTCTTTCACTCAAACAGATCTTTGCCTGCAATACAGAAGGAAGAAGCAACCCCAGTAGAGAAGTAGAATATGCTACCTGTCCAGATAAGCCTGGATCCCCTAAAAAACCATATATAAAGGGAAAGGTCCATGCACACAGAGTAAAAATTGGATGGGGTAAGTAATGTTTTTCTTAAATAAAACTCACTCTAAATATTAACTATTGAGAAAAAAATCTTCCTCTAATTGCCCTCAGCTTTACAAAGTAGTCTCTTAATCATTTGTATATTAAATACTTTACCATATAAATGTTCCATTATAAACTATGTTCTTTTTTCTAGTTCTCTATTGCTATCTCATTAATTCACATATGAACAAATTACTGAACCTTATATGAGCCTTTAAAATTATGGTTGTTACAAGTAAGATTATATCTAATATAGAGGCTTTAATTAGGACACACTGATGATAAATATCAACTTGACAAGATATTATACAAATTATTTTGCCTCTAAACTGGGAAAATCCACTTTAAGGTACATACAATTAGCATTTCAGTCTCCTCCAAAGAACTTTAAAATGTTACTTAAGTAACATTTTAATAATGTAATTTGATTATGTTCTTATGATCTTTATTAATATCTGAATATTAATATCCTGTTAAGTTTCATGTTTGCATTTTTCTTCCATGAAAAATCTTAATTTATGAAATAACATTGCAATGAAAGACTTTTAAGTTTACTCAAGAATAATTTTAATTTTATTTCTCTTTTTCAGAACCACCAGAAGATAATGGTGGGACAAACATTTCAAGTTACAGTTTAGAAGTTAGGGAGAATTTGGATGGTAAGGCATCATGATTTTTTTAAGGTTTTGTTCTGAAATAATTTTAGACTTGCCTAGAAGCTGCAAAAATAGTATAGAGAATTCCCATGTGCAACCTTCGCTTAGCTTCTCCTAATATTAATATCTTAATGCAATATCATAGAGCAATTATCAAAGCCAGGAAATTGCCACTGGTATAATACTATTAGCTAAACCCTAGAACTTACTTGGATTTCTCCAGTTTTTTATAACAAATCATATTTACTAACTGATCTAGTATGATTTTATGGTTAATTCTATGGGGAATATAATTAATTACTGTAAATAGGTTATTAGACAGTAGTTAACTTCCAAAATGGTATATACATGAGATCAGATTTATAAGCTACCTATAAAAATTGGACAAATTTGCTTCTATCCCTTCAGTGAATTTCTGGAACATAATCTACAATGGAACCACAAGGGAATTTCTGTACAATCACCTGCAACCTGGTACTACATATAAATTAAGAGTCTTTTGCACTTCACCTATAGGCCATAGCCAGGTGAGAAAAGAGAGAAAGAAAAGTTTTTAAATTGAGGATTGAAATGAACTGTATAATATTACTAAATGTTTTACAAAACTAAACTTGAATTCAGTAGCCATAAGGTACCTTGTATTTTTCTTAGCCTTCAGATATATTGACTGTTCAGACACCTAATCTTTCTCCTGCATCTTGCTGTCCTCCACCCTTGAATGGTAAAGTGCAGTCCAAAGAAACCAACATCTTATGCAGTAAGGCTTCTTCTGTGATTTTAATTACTGACCTAAATTTCCTGTTTTGTAACTTCTGATTTTTATATTGATATATTCAGTTGGCCAAAAAGTTTCTTTGGTTTTAAGTAAAAATTAAAGACACATTTTTCATTTTTACCAAGAGCTTTATTGAACAACATGTTCACCGTTTTGTTCCACTGCCTTCTGCCATTTTTCAGGAAACTTCATAATTCCATCTTCCCAAAACTTTCTTTTTGAGCAAAAGACTGTTCCAGGTGCCTTTTACAGTATTCCAGGGAATGAAATATTTTCCATTAAGAGAATTTTATAAAAAATGAAATAAATGGAAATCTGAAGGTGAAATGTCTGGTAAATATAGCAGAAGAATTAGGACTTCCCAGACAAGCTGTAACTGTTTTTGCCTGGTCATCAAAGAAACGTGCAGTTTTGTGTTATACTGATGGAAGATTATATGTTTTCTGTTGATTAATTCTGGTGTTTTTCATCAAGTGTGGCTTTTAGTTGGTCTAATTGGGAGCAGTACTTATTGGAATTAATCGTTTGGCTTTCCAGAAGGAGCTCATAATACAGGACTCCCTTCCAATCCCATCATGTACACAACATCACCTTCTTTGGATAAAGACTGGCTTTTGGTGTGGTTGGTGGTGGTTCGTTTCACTTACCTCATGATCTCTTCCATTCCACATTATTGTACAGTATCCACTTTTCATCACCCATCACAATCTCTTTTTAAAATGGAATGTTTTCATTATGTTTAAATACAAAATCATGTGAGGAATTATGATCAAGAAGATTTTTTTCCACTTAACTTTTGTGGACCCCAAACATCAAAGCGATTAACATAACCAAGCTTTATGTGAATGATTTTCAACACTTGATTTGGATATTTGGAGTATGTCAGCTATCTCCTACATGGTATAACATTGATTGTTCTCAGTTAATGTTTCAATTTGATCCCTATCAACTTCAGCTGGTCTACCAACTGTGGAGCATCATCGAGGAAGAAATCTCAAGCAAGAAACTTCACAAACCACATTTGATACAATCAGCCACAGCATCTTCTCCATATACTTCACAAATCTATTTTGGTGTTTTTACCTTTTTTGAAATAATAAATCATAATATGCTGAAATGTTGCTTTTTTTCTTCCATCTTCAACACTAAAATAGCTACAAAAACTCACCAACTTCATTAAGTCTTTTTAAATGCATGCTGATATAGCTGTTACAATACAAGCTTACAAAATTGTTTTCAATGAAGTTAAAGGCAACTAAGCTCCACTAGAGTCATCTTACAGAAAATAAATGAACATTTTGGCCAACTCAATATTAAATCTACTAAAACAGAATAAATTGTTTTCTTTTAGTGCAAAATCAAATAATGTCTAGAAAGTTATTTCTTGGTAACTAAAATCAGAAAAAAATTTAAATGTCTGGGAATTAAAAAGCTAACTAACACAAACTGGTATAATTTGAGCTTTTTGTTACTTTAGCATAAAGTAACTATTATAACATATCTTCTTAAATTATATTGTGTTTTTAAGTACCATCCTTAAAATTTGCAATTTTTAAGTTAATTTTGCATATTTTTCAGATAGTAGGAAGTTGCTAAATAACACAGGAAGCCTAGTCTGGCACTCTGTGATGACCCAGAGAGATGGGATGAGGGGAAAGGAGGGAGGGGAGAGAGCAGGAAGGTATATATACGTGTGTGTATATATATACATATATATGTGTGTGTGCATGCATAATTATGCTGAAGCCTGTCATGCTGCAGTCCATGGGGTTGTAAAGAGTTGGACATGACTTGGCAACTGAAAAACATATAACTATGACTGATTTGCATTGTTACATGGCAGAAATCAACACAAAATTATGCTTTTTCATCAATTAAAAAAGAAAAATAAAAAAATTGTATATTTTTACAGACAATTCTCCTACAAAAGGAAACTCTGAAGTACTTATAAATGTCAAAAAGGCAAATGGTAACCAACATGATGCACAAGGGCACTCTGGCTCAGAAGTGAGATGCACAGTGAGTAAATTCATTCCTAGAGAATTCAGTTTCTGGTTAAAAGCAACAAATAAATCTGGGAAAACTAAATTGTTCAGCTGACCATTTGTTGTTCATTTCACTTTGGATGAAAACATGCTTCTACTTCTTATCAAGGTGGGGAGTGAACATGCCTGTACAGTCATTTGTATGTCTGCTTATTTGTTTCTTTGTGTTTATTTGCAGTCTGGATCTCATTCAGTGACATGTGAAACTGCTCCAGTCCCAAGCCCTCCTACTCAATGTGGTATACCTGTGCTAACCTGCAAGAGTCCAACCTGTGTTGTTGTTAGTTGGGAAGTACGTTATCAGTTTATTAATTTTGGTGATATGAAAGCACAGTAATTGGTTTAGAAATTTCTTTTAAAGTCTATAACTCCCTAAGGAGTCAGAGTCTAGATTAGGGTTCCATAAATTTTGGACCATGGTTTTAGAACACACCTAAGACCTGTTGCTAGTGCTATCAGAAAGGCTAAGGCTATGGTAATCCTGCCTTCCAAATCTTATATTTTTGAAGGATAATAAATTTAGAAAACCAAAGAGACAATCAATATGCAACCAATTGAATTTTTTAAACTAAAATAAGAGATAATAAAATTAAATCTATTTATAGTTTTTTTAAAGTTTCATTAGGAAACCTCTGGTAGTTTGCTTGCATATAACCACTGTATGACACATAAGAAATGTGACTGTGAAGAAATGAAGATTTTTTTAAAATTTACATCCATTTGAATGTCTTCCCCTTCAAACTAATCAAACTCAAAAAGAATTTGCCTAGGTATCTTTGATTTTTTTCTTCCCTTTTTCCCAAATTCTAGCAGAGAATTTTTAAATTAACAAAAAACCTTTAGTTTAGATAAATGATTATCTATAATGAAAGAGAATGTAAAAATATAGAGAAAAATATATATATAGAGAGAGAGATATGAATCACTTTACTGTACACCTGAAATGAACACATTTTAAATCAACTATATTACAATAAAAATTTTTAAATATAATAAAAAGTGATTCATCTGTTCATACCATTGTATAAAAGCCAGAGAGTATTGGGCTTTGTGTTTGATCCCACTAGTATGTTGGATTATCCAATCCTTTCTCTTAATTTTATTTGAGCCATTTAATGTTAATTTTAGTGTTCAACATGATGTTTATTTCTGTAGTTGTCTATATTTCATTCCATTTAATAGATTATAGGCTTTGACCCTGAAAGGATCATATTGTTACTTTCCATAGTATTGAGTATAGTGAATCCTTATAGAAAGAGATAAATTTCTTGTTTTTGTTGCATTTTTCAGATTCCTGTATGTAATGTTGCTGAAATCACTGATTACAGACTAGAGTGGGGACAAACTGAAGATTCGATGCACTTGATTTACACTGGCCCTTGTCTGAGCTATGAAGTTAAAGGTCTCATTCCTGCCACTACGTATTTTTGCAGAGTTCAGGTAATCCTAACAGTTCTTCCAATGTAAAGAAAGTATTAAGCTATGCTATTCACATTCATAATATACCATTTCTAGTGTAAAGACCAGAAGGAAGTCACAGACTTCCAAATCTTAAATATTCATCATATCCAGCAACAACATTCTGGGTTCCTTTACCTTGCTTTTAAAGCCTCACATAATCTGGCACCTACTTTCTCTTTTTAAATTTATTTATTTTTTAATTGAAGGATAATTGCTTTACAGAATTTTGTTGTTTTCTTTCAAACATCAACATGATGGCACCTATTTTCTATTCCAACTTGATCTGACATTATTTTCTCTTCAGTTCTATATTTCCCAAATTTCCCTGAACTAACACTCACTTGAAATGCTTTTATAAAACACTGAATTCTGCACCTCCACTCAGACCTACTGAATCAAATTTTCTAATCCAGAGATCTACTAATCTGTATATTATAGAAGCACCCAAAGTGATAATTGTCATTAATTAGGAAAAACTGCATAAACCATACCAAACAAACAAGTCTACTGCCACCCCAAGTATGTTTTGTACATTTGTTCATACTGGTTGTCTTCTATCTTGTTCCATAAAGCTAAGCTTCTCCAAGAATGTTTCCCTGAATACCTTAGGTGGAAGTGATCCCTTCATCTTCTACTAGAATTAGAAAATTTATAACTTTAAGGTTTGGGGAAGCAGCCTACATTTAGAATTACCTGATATGTTGTCCATATAGTGTTAAGCCATCAAATTCTAGGAACCCTAATACTGGCACCTGAGCTGCATGTTCCAGATTGCCTTTCATAACTGGAAGTTGGAGGGTTTTTTAAGTTTTTTTAAAGAAAAGAATCCTTTGTAATATTTTTGGATACCCCTATTTTTGTACTAGAAAAATGCTCTCACAATATATATTTATTAGACAGCCACCACAATAGTTCAAAGAATAGGGGAGTTAATGAACATTAAGTTTGCTGTAGTGGGTCAGACATTAATGGTGAGACATTAATTAATTTAAAAGATATTAGAGAGGTAAAAATCAATGGACTAGCTTCTAGCCAAGACAGAGTACCCCCATAATTCCCAGGTCTTCCCTCTTACAACCAAAAAATCCTGAGCATAATGCAACAAGCAAACATAGGAAAACTCTGAATGGTGGAAAGAAAGAAAAATGTGGAAGGAAAAAAATCCTGGGGGACTCACAACTTGAATAACACAGTGGTGAGCCCCTAGACTTCCTTAACATCTCCCATACAGCCCAAAAAGGGTGTGAGAGAAGTCTCCAACTCAAAATTTCCAAAAGGGACAAACCGAACAAAAACTCCAAGAAAAGCCTGTTCCACCCCAGCCCCAGCAAAATGACTGGCAATAAGGTAGCCTAACAAAAGAAAATATTGTTGGCAATACCCACTTTACCCCACGCAAACATCAACAGAAAAATTACACATATCCCTGTCCTTCCCCACCCATGAAATTTCAACAGGCCAAGTAGGAAGCTGACTATCCAATTTACCCCAGAAGCAAGCAACATGCTCTAATTTCCATAGCCAGAGGTATCAGTTTTGGCAGGGCCAAGCAGGTAATTAATCTTCCATCCTCTGCCTGGCAGAAGCAGGCAGTACTCTGCTTCCATTCCCCTGCTAACTGGTGTCAGTATGGCCAAGCAGGGAGCTTCCAGTCTTCCATACCTCTCTCATGGAAGCAGGCAGCAGCTCTCTAATTCCGTTGTAAGGGTAGTGTTGGCAAGCTCAGCCTCCACCCCCACCCAGCAGCAACATACTGAACAAAGTGGTATGATTCAGGCTAGTTAGCTCTCTACTTTCCTCCTGCTCCTGTATCAGTGAGACCCAGAGTGAAGCTGAACTTACATGTCCACCTACCAGCACTGAGACTGAAAGACAATATGGGAAGCATAGCTAGTCAGCACTCAGGCCCATCCGCCTTCACCTGCTGTCAGTAGGGTCCAGTGGAGAGCTCAGTCTCCATATCTTCTCAGCCATTAGAGAGGGATCTAGGTGTTGAGAAAGCTAAGCTACCCCATTCTCTTCCCTTGGTGTCATTAAGACCCAGCTGGGAGCTAAGTTTACACTTCCACCCTGAATAAATAGAGGTGTTAGTCCTGCACTTCCCTTCTCCATGGTATCAGCACAACCCAGTGAGGAGTTGAGCTTATACCCACACTCAGAGACAGCAATGCAGTATAAATAGTTGCCCTACTTTTTCTGGAAAGAAATCAAAGGGGCCTAGACAAAAGCTGAACTTCCACCCTACTCAACATTTGCACTATACCTCTGGAGGGATACAGTCTACTAAATTCAGTTCAATTCAGTCACTCAGTCATGTCTGACTCTTTGCAACCCCATGGACTGCAGCACGCCAGGCTTCCCTGTCCATCACCAACTCCCGGAGTTTACTCAAACTAATATCCATTGGGTTGGTGATGCCATCCAACCATCTCATCCTCTGTTGTCCCCTTCTCCTCCCGCTTTCAATCTTTCTGAGCATCAGGGTCTTTTCCAATTAGTCGGTTTCTCGCATTAGGTGGTCAAAGTATTAGAGTTTCAGCTTTCAGCATCAGTCCTTCCAATGAATATTCAGGACTGATTTCCTTTAGAATTGACAGGTTTGATCTCCTTGCAGTCCAAGGGACTCTCAAGAGTATTCTCCAACACCACAGTTCAAAAGCATCAATTCTTCAGCACTCAGCTTTCTTTCTAGTCCAACTCTCACATCCATACATGACTACTGGAAAAACCATAGTTTTTGACTAGATGGACCTTTGTTGGTAATGTTTTTGCTTTTTAATATGCTGTCTATGGTGGTCATAGCTTTTCTTCTTTTAATTTCATGGCTGCAGTCACCATCTGTTTTTTGTTGTTTTTTTTAAACAGTCTACTAAAATATGATTAAATAAGATCCAGGTCTCATAGTATAATATTCAAAATGTCCAGAATAAATAATCATTTGTCATACAAGAACCAGGAAAATCACAACTTCAATGGCAAAAAAACACAACAGGCTCTGTGAAGTAAGACAGAGGTTTGAGTTATCTGAAAAGGACTTAAGCAGCCATCAAAAAATATTCTGACCAGTAATTGTGAGTTATCCTGAAACAAATGAAAAAATATTAAAAATCTAAACAAAGAAATAGAAGTCATAGAAGAAAACCAAATGGAAATTACAGAACTTGACAATACAATAATAAAATAAAAGCTTTATTGGATGGGTTTAATAGTAGAGTGGAGATGACGAAAGATATAGTCAGTGAACTCGAGCACAGATAATAGAATTTACCCACTCTGAACACCAGGAAGGATTTAGAAAAAAAGAAAAAGTTAATGATTTCAGAGATATATGAAATAACAGAATAACTAATGTTCATATCATTAAACCCCAGCAGGAGAGAAGAGAAAGAGTAGGAATGAAAAATTATTCAAAAAACAATAAAAACCATTCTAATTTGGGGAAAAATATAATCCAAAAGATTTTAAAAGCTGGACAAATCCAAAATAATATAAACCTGAATAAACCCACTAAGTCACATCTTAACTAAATTCTGGAGACAAAAAAGAAAGAAAAATATCTTAAAAGTATCCAGAGAGAAATAGTACACTACTTATAGGTGAACATCAATCCAGATGACAAAAGTTACCTCATCTGAAACCATGGAGACCAGCAAGAAGTGGCACATTTTTCAAGTAGATAGGAAATGGCAACTGCGAACTATATCCAGTAAAAAAATATTCTTCAGGAATGAAAAGAAAATAAAGACATTCTCAGATGAAGAAAAACTAAGAATTTGTTGCCAGCAAAACTACCCTAAAAAATATCTACAGAAAGTACTCTAAATAAAAAGGAAAAGATAACAGAAGAAGGTTTGTAACTTCAGGAAATAAATAACATTGGGATTTTGACTCAAGATGGTGACATATGAGTCCTGAGCTCACCTCCTCCCACAGGCACACCAAAACTGTAACTATACAGTAACAACTCCCTCTGAAAGAAGTCCAGGAATATTCTATCCAGTAAAGTTTTCCTTCAGAACTGAAGGCATTATCAAGAGTTTTCCATGGGGAAAAAAATACTCACAGGATGGGAGAAAATGTTTGTAAATCAAGTGACTGACAAGGGATTAATCTCAAAAAAATACAAACAGCTCATGCAGCTCAATATCAAAAAAAAAGCAAACAATGCAATCAAAAAAATGGGCAGAAGATCTCAATAGACATTTCTCCAAAGAAGACATACCGATAGCCAACAAGCCCTTGAAAAGGTGCTCAATGTGGCTCATTCTTAGAGACATGCACATCAAAACCACAATGAGGTATCAGCTCACACTGGTCAGAATAGCCATCGTCAAAAAGTCTACAAACAATAAATGCTGGAGAGGGTGTGAAGAAGAGGGAATCCCCCTACACTGCTGGTGGGAATGCAAACTGGTACAATCACTACAGAGAACAGTATGGAGGTTCCTTTAAAAACTAAAGACAGAGCTACCATATGATCCAGCAATCCCATTTCTGGACATATATCCAGAGAAAACCATAGTTCAAAAGGATACGTGGATACCAGTGTTCACTGCAATAGCCAAGACATGGAAGCAACCTAAATGTCTGTCAACAAATGAACAAGATAAACAAGATGTGGTAGATAGATATAGATATAGATAAAGTGGAGCATTATTAACACTGAGTCATCAAAACAAATGAAGTAATGACATTTGTACAACATGGATGGACCTAGAAGTTATCATACAGTAAAGTAAGTCAGACAAAGACAAATATCATATGATAATAGCTACATGTGCCATCTAAAAAAATGATACAAATGACCTTATTTACAAAACAGAAACAGACAGACTCACAAATTCTGAAAACAAACCTACATGTACCAAAAGGGAAAGAAAGCAGAGAAGGATAAATTAGGAGGTTGGGATTAACATATACACACTACTATATTTAAAATAGATAACCAACAAGTACCTACTATATAGCATAGGGAACTCTACTCAATATTCTGTAATAACCTATATGGATAAAGAATCTGGAAAACAATGAATTTAAGTATATGCATAATTGCATCACTCTGCTGTACACCTGAAACTAACACACAACATTATAAATCAGTTACACTCCAATAATTTATTTTGTTTTTATTTTATTTTTATTTGGAGGATAATTGCTTTATGGTGTTATGTTGGCTTCTGCCACACAACAACATGAATCAGTCATAAGTATACATATATCCTCACCCTCTTGAACTTCCCTCCCATCCCCTCATCCCACTCCTCTAGGTCATCAAAGATCACCTGGCTGAGCTTCCTGTGTTACACAGCAACTTCCCACTAGGTATCTATTTTATGCATAATAACATATATGTTTCAATGATACTCTCTCAATTCATCCCACTCTCCCGCTTCCCCACAGTGTCCACAAGTCCACTCTCTACATCTGTGTCTCTATTCTTGCCCTACAAATATGTTCATCAGTACCACTTTCTGGATTCTATATACACGTGTTAATATACAATATTTGTTTTTCTCTTTCTGACTTACTTCACTCTGTATAACAGTCTCTAGGTTCAGGAGCCTCAGTTCAACTGACTCAGATTCATTCCTTTTATGGCTAATATTTCATTCTATATATGTACCACATCTTCTTTATCTGTTCATCTGTCAATAGACATATGGGTAGCTTCCATGTCCTGGCTATTGTAAATAGTCCTGCAGTGAACATTCGTGTCCATGTGTCTTATTGAATTATGGTTTTCTCAGGGTATATGCTGAGGAGAGGGATTGCTGGGTCATATGATAGCTTTATTGCTAGTTATTTAAGGAATCTCTATACTGTTCTCCATAGTGACTATATCAATTTACATACCTACTAACAGTGCAACAGGATCCCCTTTTCTCCAAATCCTCTCCAGCATTTATTGTTTGTAGATTTTTTGGTGATGGCCATTCTGACTGATGTGAGGTGATACCTCATTGTAGTTTTGATTTGCATTTCTCTAAATCTCAACTAAAATGGACTGGAATGGGTGAATTTAACTCAGATGAATATTATATCTACTATTGTGGGCAGGAATCCCTTAGAAGAAATGGAGTAGCCATCATGATCAACAAAAGAATCTGAAATGCAGTACTTGGATGCAATCTCAAAAGTGACAGAATGATCTCTGTTCGTTTCCAAGGCAAACCATTCAATATCACGGTAATCCAAGCCTATGCCCCAACCAGTAACGCTGAAGAAGCTGAAGTTGAACGGTTCTATGAAGACTTACAAGACCTTCTAGAACACCCAAAAAAGATGTCCTTTTCATTATAGGGGACTGGAATGCAAAAGTAGGAAGTCAAGAAACACCTGGAGTAACAGTCAAATTTGGCCTTGGAGTACAGAATGAAGCAGGGCAAAGGCTAATAGAGTTTTGCCAAGAGAACACACTGGTCAGAGCAAACACCCTCTTCCAACAACACAAGAGAAGACTCTACACATGGACATCACCAGATGGTCAACACCAAACTCAGATTGATTATATACTTTGCAGCCAAAAATGGAGAAGCTCTATACAGTCAGCAAAAACAAGACCAGGAGCTGACTGTGGCTCAGATCATGAACTCCTTATTGCCAAAATCAGACTTAAACTGAAGAAGGTAGGGATAACCACTAGACCATTCAGGTATGACCTAAATCAAATCCCTTATGAATATACAGTGGAAGTGAGAAATAGATTTAAGGGACTAGATCTGGTAGACAGAGTGCCTGATGAACTATGGACGGAGGTTCGTGGCATTGCACAGGAGACAGGGATCAAGACCATCCCCATTGAAAATAAATGCAAAAAGGCAAAACGGTTGTCTGAGGAGGACTTACAAATAGCTGTGAAATGAAAAGAAGCTAAAAGCAAAGGAGAAAAGGAAAGATATACCCATTTGAATGCAGAGTTACAAAGAATAGCCAAGAGAGATAAAAAAAAGCCTTCCTCAGCGATCAATGCAAAGAAACAGAGGAAAACAACAGAATGGGAAAGACTAGAGATCTCTTCAAGAAAATTAGAGACACCAAGGGAACATTTCATGCAAAGGTGGGCTCAATAAAGGACAGAAATGGTATGGACCTAACAGCAGCAGAAGATATTAAGAAGAGGAGGCAAGAATACACAGAACTGTACAAAAAAGATCTTCACGACCCAGATAATCACAATGGTGTGATCACTCAACTAGAGCCAGACATCCTGGAATGTGAAGTCAAGTGAGCCTTAGGAAGCATCACTATGAACAAAGCTAGTGGATGTGATGGAGTTCCAGTTGAGTTATGTCAAATCCTGAAAGATGCTGTGAAAGTGCTGCGCCCAATATGCCAGCAAATTTGGAAAACTCAGCAGTGGCCACAAGACTGGAAAAGGTCAGTTTTCATTCCAATCCTTAAGAAAAGCAATGCCAAAGAATGCTCAAACTACTGCACAATTGCACTCATCTCACATGCTAGTAAAGTAATGCTCACAATTCTCCAAGCCAGGCTTCAGCAATATGTGAACCGAGAACTTCCAGATGTTCAAGCTGGTTTTAGAAAAGGCAGAGAAACCAGAGATCAAATTGCCAATATCCACTGGATCATTGAAAAAGCAAGAGAGTTCCAGAAAAACATCTATTTCTGCTTTATTGACTATGCCAAAGCCTTTGACTGTGTGGATCACAATAAACTGTGGAAAATTCTGAAGGAGATGGGAATACCAGACCACCTGACCTGCCTCTTGAGAAACCTGTATGCGGGTCAGGAAGCAACAGTTAGAACTGGACATGGAACAACAGACTGGTTCCAAATAGGAAAAGGAGTACATCAAGGCTGTATATTGTCACCCTGCTTATTTAACTTCTATGCAGAGTACATCATGAGAAAGGCTGGGCTGGAAGAAGCACAAGCTGGAATCAAAGATTGCCGGGAGAGATATCAATAACCTCAGACATGCAGATGACACAACCCTTATGGCAGAATGAAGAAGAACTAAAGAGCTCTTGATGAAAGAGGGAGTGAAAAAGATTGACCTTAAAGCCTCAACATTCAGAAAACTGAGATTTCATGGCACTCGTCCCATCATTCATGGAATAGAGTTGGAAACAGTGTCAGACTTTATTCTTGGGCTCCAAAATCCACTGAAGGTTGGTGATTGCAGCCATGAAATTAAAAGACCACTTACGTCCCTTAAGAAGCGAAAGTTTATGACCAACCAGACAGCATATTAAAAAAGCAGAGACATTACCAACAAAGGTCCGTCTAGTCAAAGCTATGGTTTCTCCAGTAGTCATGTAGGAATGTAAGGGTTGGACCATAAAGAAAGCTGAGTGCCGACGAATTGATGCTTTTTGAACTGTGGTGTTGGAGAAGACTCTTGAGAGTCCCTTGGACTGCAAGGAGATCCAACCAGTCCATCCTAAAGGAGATCAGTCCTGGGTGTTCATTGGAAGGACTGATGCTGAAGCTGAAACTCCAATACTTTGGCCACTCATGCGAAGAGTTGACTCATTGGGAAAGAGCCTGATGCTGGGAGGGATTGGGGGCAAGAGGAGAAGGG
>NC_057419.1:31856305-31879137 GCF_019320065.1 Cervus canadensis
TACATCATGAGAAACGCTGGGCTGGAAGAAGCACAAGCTGGAATCAAGATTGCTGGGAGAAATATCAATAACCTCAGATATGCAGATGACACCACCCTTATGGCAGAAAGTGAAGAGGAACTAAAAAGCCTTTTGATGAGAGTGAAAGAGGAGAGTGAAAAAGCTGGCTTAAAACTCAACATTCAGAAAACTAAGATCATGGCATCTGGTCCTATCACCTCTTGGGAAATAGATGGGGAGACAGTGGAAACAGTGTCAGACTTCATTTTTTAGGGCTCCAAAATCACTGCAGATGGTGATTGCAGCCATGAAATTAAAAGACCCTTACTCCTTGGAAGGAAAGTTATGACCAACCTAGATAGCATATTAAAAAGCAGAGACATTACTTTGCCAACAGAGGTCCGTCTGGTCAAGGCTATGGTTTTTCCAGTGGTCATATATGGATGTGAGAGTTGGACTGTGAAGAAAGCTGAGTGCCGAAAAATTGATGCCTTTGAACTGTGGTGTTGGAGAAGACACCTGAGAGTCCCTTGGACTGCAAGGAGATCCAACCAGTCCATCCTAAAAGAGACCAGTCCTGGGTGTTCATTGTGAGGACTGATGTTGAAGTTTAAACTCCAATAGTTTGGCCACCTGATGCAAAGAGCTGACTCATTTGAAAAGACCCTGATGTTGGGAAAGTTTGGAGGCAGGAGGAGAAGGGGACGACAGAGGATGAGATGGTGGATGGCATCACCGACTCAATGGACATGAGTTTAGGTAAACTCCAGGAGTTGGTGATGGACAGGGAGGCCTGGAGTGCTACGGTTCATGGGGTCACAAAGAGTCGGACACGACTGAGTGACTGAACTGATTCTGACTGAACTGAACTGAATGTAAAAGAAAAAGACTATATTTGATAACACTATCATATAATTGAAATTTGCAAAGAAAGTATAATTTAAATGTCCTTTCCAGAAAAGAAGAAAAAAGTGTGAGGTGGCAGGTGTAGGAATCCTCTCATAATGTATATTTATCAAGTCACCACAATGTACCATCTAAATACTGTAATAATTTTATTTGTCATTTATATCGCAATAAACCTGAAACGTAAAGTTGTAATGGGTTAAAAACAGGCATAAATATAGTAGAATACCCTTCCTCTCACAGATTCTTAAAATATATTTGATGTTTGAAGCAAAAATTATAACACCATCTGTTGTGGTGCTCAATAAACAAGGAGGAAATACTTATGAAAATCATATTTTTTAAATGAGGAAAGTAAAGGTACCTAAGTTGAAGTAATGTTTCTGGGCCTCACTCAAAGTGGTAAAACATTGATACCACCAGACTTTAATAACTTACATATGTATATTTTAATACCTGGGAAAACTAGGAAAATGTCATAGAGTAATATACACAAAAATAGTGTAAATAAGTGAAATCACATTAGTTTTCCAAAAAGTATTCAAGTTATCCCATATAAAGGTAAGAAATTAACCAAGGAACTTGTGATTTGAACCCCAGAAATGTTCAGGGAAGAAGGAAGTGGTCTGTTGACCAGGCTTCAGTTTCACAGGTCCCTATCCCCACTCCTTGCCATTACAAAATCTGCTGAGGCCAGAGACACAGTGAGCTGAAATGCCCCCAGCCTAGGGGGAGGTGCCCCTTGAGGAATTAGGTCACCACCTGCCAAGTAAGAAATAGAGGAAAGAGAAATAGAAGTAACAAACAGGAAAATTAAAGGCAGACTTAAGCTCTAGCATACTAATTATTAACTTAAATGTAAAACAGCCTAATTATACTTATAAAAAGCAGAAATGACATAGTGACTCAAAAAAATCACAGACCAATATTCTGTCTACAAGAAACTTACTTCAAATACAATAACATAAGAAAGTTGGAAGTAAAAGGGAATAAGATATATCATGTAAACATTAATAAAAAAGCAGGAGTGATTACATGTATATAGATAATGAAGACTTCAAAACAAAGGAATTACTGGAAACAAAAAGAGACATTAGTAATGCTAAAAGGATCAATGATCAATGCACCAAAACACATAAGCATCCTAAATGTGTATGTATCAAGCAACAGAACCTTAAAATATATGAAGCACAAAGTGATAACCAGAAAGGAGAAATTAGGCAAATACACACTTACAGTAGGGAATTTCAACACCCCTCTCAGCAACTGATAAAACTACTAAGTAGAAAATGATCAAGGATAGTGAACAACTGAACAACATGATCAACCAACAAGATCTAATAGACATATTTAGCACACCACCCAACATCAGATTACATACTCTTTTCAAGTATCCATAGCACATTCCCCAAAATAGGCCATATCCTAAGCCATAACAATGTAAAATAATTGAAATCATACAAAGTGTGTGTTCTGACCATAATGAAATCAAACTAGAACTCAACAACAGAAAAACAACAAGAATATCACTGAAAACAGGCAGAAGTTAAACAATACACTTCTAAATAATCCATTTGCCAAAGAGGAACTATCAGAAGCAAAAAATTTAATACATAGAATTGAATGAAAGTGAAAATACAGCATACCAAAATAGGTGGGATGCACGTAAAGCAGTGCCAACAGAGAAATTTATAGCATTATACACACTTATCTTGCAAAAGAAAAAAAAGACTCAAATCAATAATCTAAATTCCTACCTTAATTAGTAGACAGAAGAGTAAAATGAACCAAAAGCAACCAGGAGGAAGGAAATGAGCAGAAATCAATGAAATAAAAAACAGAACAATAGAGAAAAGTCAGTGAAAGAAAAAGTTGGTTTTTGAAAAAAAAATCAATAAAATTGATAAACAACTTGCAAGACAAAGATAAAAAGAGCAGATACAAACCACTAAAAGAACAAAACATCAGATATCACTACAGATTTGTCAGTCATTGGGCCTGGCATACTGCGATTCATGGGGTCGCAAAGAGTCGGACACAACTGAGCAACTGAACTGAACTGAACTGAAAAGCATAATTAGGGATGACTGAGCAACTCTACACTCATAAGTGCAACAATATAGAAGAAATGGACCAATTTCTTGAAAACCACAATCTGCTAAAACTGAGCCAAGATGAAATGGACCATGTGAATACCCCTATAGGTTGTCATCAAAGAAATATTCATAAATAAAGAGGCCCTGGAAAAGAAATATCCAGGCCCAGATGGTTCCACTGGAGAATTCCACAAAGCATTTAAAGAAAAATTAACATTAATTTTAAATCTCTCACAGAAAATGGAAAATGAGAGAGCTCCCACTTCATTTTATGAGGACAGTATTACCCCAAAACCAAAATCAAAAATAATACAAAAAAAGAAATCTGCAGACAAATAGATTATTAATAGACTGTTAATTTAGAAACACATTTAAAAAAAAACCCTTAAAAAATGTTGGCATTTCAAATCTGACATTGTATAAAAAGAATTATATACTTTGACCAAGTGGAATTTATTTCAGGTATGCAAGCCTGGTTCAAAATTGGGTAATCAACCAACATGACGTACTATACAAACAAGTTGAAGAAGAAAAAAAATCGTATGATCACATCAATTGACCAAAAGTATGTTTGACAAAATCCAACAACCATTCATGCTTTTTTTAAATCTCAAAATTAGGAATGGATGGGGGCTTCCTCAACTTGATAAAGACCATCTACAAAAAACTTACAGCTAACATAGTTAATGGTGAAAGGTGATTCCCCTAAGATTAAGAACAAGACAAAGATGTTCTCACCACTCTTACCCAACATAAAATCAGAAATTTCAGACACTGAAACAAGGTGAGTAAAGAAAATAAAAGGCATACATGCTATAAAGGAATAAATAAAACCATCACATTCTGCAGATAACATGTTTATCTACACAGACCATACCAAGGAATGTACCCAAAAAATCTTGTAAAACCAATATGTGAAGTAAGCAAGGTCTTCATGACACAAGATCAATACCCCCAAATCAATCACATTTCTATATACTAACAACAAATATGTAAAAACAGAAATTTAAAGCACAATAATGTTTACAATAACTCTAGAGAAAATGAAACATGTAGGTATAATTCCAACAAAACATGTTCTGTACATATGTGCTGAACTTTACAAAATGCTAATTAATCAAAGACCCAAATAACTAGAGAGACATATTGTGTTAAAAAATTGGAATACATGTTTAATGTTTAATTTCCCCAAAATGATTTATAGGTTTAATATAAATCTTATCAAAATCTAAGCAAAATTACTAATAGATACATACAATCTCATTCTAAAATTTATGTGGACATTCACAGCATCTAAAATAGATCAATCAATCTTGAAAAACAAAACTAAGGTGAAAGAAACCACTCTATCTAATGTCAAAAATTTACTGTATGGATATAGTAATAAAGACAGTGTAGTATTAGTGAAGGGACAGACACATAAGTCAATGGAACAGAATAGAGAACCGAGAAATCAACCTACACAAATATGCCCAACTGATTTTTGGCAAGATGCAAATAAGTTAAGAATGCCCTTTTCAACAAATTATGCTGGACAAATTGAATATATAGCCCAAAAAACACAAATCTCTCACCTTATATTTATAAAACCTAACTCAGAATGGACCATAGAAAACTGAAAAATAAAACACAAAACTTTTAGAAAAAATTACAGGAGGAAATCTTCAGGATTTCCTGAAGCTAGGAAAAGAGTTCTCAAATTTGATATCAAAAGCACAAGCCATAAAATGAAAATTTGATAAATTTGAGCTCCTTAAACTTAAAAACTTACTCTGCATAATCCCCTGTGGAGAGGAAAATAAAGCTATGCTACAGGCTGGAAGAGAATCTTGACAAAACACATATCCAGCAAAGGAGCAATATCTAGAATATATAAAGAACTCTCAAACCTCAACAGTTTTAAACCCAAACAACCTAGTTAGAAAATACAATTCACAGAAAAGAATATACAGATGGTAAATAAGCACATGAAAAGATTTTCAACATCATTAGCCATTAGGGAAATGCATGATGAGATATCATGACCCACCTATCAGAATGGTTGAAATAATAGTAAAATAAACAAATAAATAAAAATAGTGATAACACTAAATGCTGGCAAAGACATGGAGAAACTGAATTACTCATACATTTCTGATGGGAATTACATCCACTCTGTAAAAGAGTAAGGCAGTTTCTCACAAAACTAAACATACACTTAACTATATTCCAACATTCTTGGGCACTTAAACAAATAAAAACATATATCCACAATAAAAACCTGTACATGGATGTTCATAGCACTTTTATTTGTAAGGACCAAAAATTAGAAACGGGTCAGATGTCCTTCAACAGGTAAATGATTAAAGTAACTGTACTACATCCATACCATGGCTAACTATTTGAAAATAAAAGGAATCAAACTATTGATGCACACAACAGCTTTGATGGATCACAGAATTATGCTGACTAAAAATACCTATCTGAAAAATTCACATACTGCTTTATTCTATTTACATTTTTATAAATAATATTTTTTAAAAAAACATAATTATAGTTATAAAGAACAAATTACTGGTTGTCAGGGATTAGAAAAAAGGGGGAGGGAGAAAAAATCACTGAGGCTATAAAAGGGTAAATTGTGATGGAGCTTCTATCCTAACTGGATTGGTGATTACATGAAGCTACACATGTGATAAAATGTAATAGAAATAAATATACACACAAATGAGCACATGTAAAATTGGTGAAATCTGAGTAACATCGATGGAATGTATTAATGTTAATTTCCTGATTATAATATTGTACTATAGTTATGCAAAATATTACCTTTGGGGAAAGTGGGTGAACGATACACTAGAATCTACAATGATCTCAAAATAAAAAATTTTACAAAGTTGGTGAAACTTGATGAAAAGATGTGAATTTTGGGCTACCACCACCAGAGATAGAAACTACAAGTTGAAGAAAAGGAAGAAAGTTTGATGGGATAAATGAGTTCGGTTTGGGTATATTTTTCCTGAACTGTCCATATTAGCACTCTTCATTTACCTTCGCAGTTTTAGACTCTTCACCTTCTTAAATATGCAACCTACAGACTTCCGTGTATATGTCAGCATCTTAGAACCATATTGTTTCATATTGCAATATATAAATGTTTCAAATCAATGTTATACACCTTAAACTTACACAATGTTATGTGTCAATTATATCTAAAATTTTTATTCCGTATTGTTAGAATTAGAGTTTAAGAAAGTTTATTTTGTGAATTTGTATATACAAAGAAAGGAAAAAACTAATCACCTGTGATTCCCATTCCCAACGTTCTCTCTGCTTCCTCTTAAGAGAGATCCATGAAAATTGTAAAGAAGGGCAAGATGGCATGCATTCTTGCAAATGTGATGTCACTTAGGCAAGGCCTGGTTTCTTGGGTATGAGAAGATCTAACATGTGAAAATAAAGCCACAAGCAAAATCCAAACCACATACACACAAGAAAATTTGTTTCTATGCAACAAAATGGTTTATGTACAAAAACCAAGTAATAATGAATCTCTAACAGAATATTCTTTTTCAGGCCGTAAATATAGTTGGAGTTGGAATGTTTGGAGAAACTGGCATAGTAACCACACCAGCAACTGTACCAGCAGTAGTAACAGTGTTACAAGAATTTGAAAACAAAGTTCCTGCCAAATTGGCATCATCTTGCATTGCTATTCAATGGGAGGAACCAGATTGCCATGGTTCTGCAATCACTGGCTATAACATTGAATATGGAGACAGAAAAATTTTGACTGTTAATAGAGTAACAGAATGTCTTCTGAAAAATCTACAGCCTGATACAACATACAAGTAAGTCACTTATATCTTACTTAGGTAGGTGGAAAGCTTTTTGAGACTTTTGAGCAGTTCTACATTTGTAGGTTTATACAATCTATGGGAAATAGATGGGGAAACAGTGGAAACAGTGGCAGACTTTATTTTTTTGGGCTCCAAAATCACTGCAGATGGTGACTGCAGCCATGAAATTAAAAGATGCTTGCTCCTTGGAAGGAAAGTTATGATCAACCTAGATACCATATTAAAAAGTAGAGACATTACTTTGCCAACAAAGTTCCGTCTGGTCAAGGCTATGGTTTTTCCAGTGGTCATATATGGATGTGAGAGTTGGACTGTGAAGAAAGCTGAGTGCTGAAAAATTCATGCTTTTGAACTATGGTGTTGGAGAAGACTCTTGAGAGTCCCTTGGACTGCAAGGAGATCCAGCCAGTCCATCCTAAAGGAGATCAGTCCTGGGTGTTCATTGGAAGGACTGATGCTGAAGCTGAAACTCCAATACTTTGGCCACCTCATGTGAAGAGAGTTGACTCATTGGAAAAGACCCTGATGCTGGGAGGAATTGGGGGCAGGAGGAGAAGGGGACGACAGAGGATGAGATGGCTGGATGGTATCACCGACTCGATTGGCATGAGTTTGAGTAAACTCTGGGAGTTGGTGATGGACAGGGAGGCCTGGCGTGCTGCGATTCATGGGGTCGCAAATAGTTGGACACGACTGAGCGACTGAACTGAACTGAACTGAACAACCTACATAGCATTTTCTTTGAAACAGATTTCTATTGTTTTAGAAAAATTGGGCATTACTAAGTGTCAGTTTCTCCTCCTCATTAAGAATTGTCAATAGTGACTATGCAAATTCAAGATTTTTGTCTCAGAAATTTGTCTCTAATAATTAGTATAATATGATAGTTAATATCCTACATGGAGTTACTAGGGGGTTAACTTAAATGTAGAAATGTATTTTCTTTTCTAATCTAAATTAATACAGTTTCTTTTTTTCCTCACCACTAGAATCAGAATTCAAGCTATCAATCATTATGGACTAAGTCCTTTTAGCCAGCCAATAAGAACCAAAACCAAGCCACTGCCACCTGAGCCTCCACGACTTGACTGTGTGGTATATGGGCACCAAAGCCTCAAACTGAAATGGGGTAACTCTTCAAGCAAAAGATTACTTTCTAACCTTACAAGCTATAATTTATTAATGGGAGATCGATCTGAAAGGTAAACTATTTTTTACTATTTAGCATGTATTATAATAAAAATATTTTAAAATTTCCTATTTTAATTCATAATCCAAAGTGGTTTCAATGAACTAATAGATGTTAAAGCGGCCCATTAACATGCTAGCAATACTTTCTTAAATTCTTACTGATAATTCAGCTCTCCATTTTTTCCTCTTTCAAAACATTTCTTCCCTTATACAACAGATATTAATACTATGGAATATAGAGTTACCAAAGAAATATGAAAGTCTGCACCTTCACATTGTGATATTTACAATTTGATTTTTTTTCTTTTGTGTTTTACCTTTATGGCTTCAAGTTTATTTATTTAGGGCTTATTATAGTTTTAAAAACAGTTTTAAGTCAGTCATATAGAGTTATTTGTACCTGTAGGACAGTTGATTAATAATATTGCTTCCTTCCATCTCGATTCCCACTTCCAGATTTTCTATTATTTATCACGGACCTTGTCAGAGTCACAAGGTACAAAGATTGAGTGAACACACGCAATATAAATTTAAAATCCAAGCATGTAATGAAGCTGGTGAGGGGCCACTGTCTGGTATCTATACTTTCACTACAACCAAAACCCCACCAGCCACACTTAAAGGTAAGTATTATAAGCCATGATAATGAAGACTATGTTAATTTGAGTTCCAGTAGCTCGTATATAAAATTCCACAGTAAGGTTTATTTTAAATATTCAAAAATAGAACACTAAAATTACTTAATTATGAATTAAAAGGGCAAGATAAAATTTAATGATGTCCCAGAATCATGATTTTTTATATTTTAATTTTATTGGAGTATAGTTGATTTTTAAAATGTTGTGTTAGTTTCAGGTGTAAAGCAAAGTGATTCAGCTAAACATATACATATATCCACTCTTTTTTAAGATTCTTTTCTCATATAGGTTATCCCAGAAAACTGAGTAGATTTCCCTGTGCTATTCCGCAGATCCTCGTTGGGTATCTATCTTATATTTAGTAGTGTGTGTGTATTCATCTCAAGTTATTGATTTATCCCTTTGCCCCATGTTTTCCCTTTGGTAGCCATAAGCCTGCTTTCCATATCTGTAAGTCTGTTTCTGTTTTTGAAATAAATTCATTTGTGTCTTTTATAGATTAAATTGCACATATAAGTGATATCATAGAATATTTGTCTTTCTCTTTCTGACTTAACTTCACTTAGCATGACAGTCTCTAGGTCCATCCATGTTCCTGCAAATGGCATTGTTTTATTCTTTTTATGACTGAATGAGCTTCAATGATGGCTTAGTGTCAAAGAACCCACCTGCCAGTGCAGGAGATGCAGGTTCAATCCCTGGGTCAGGAAGATCCCCTGGAGAAGGAAGAGAAGGAAATGGCAATCCACTCCAGTATTCTTGCCTGGGAAATTCCATGGACAGAGAAGCCTGGCAGGCCACACTCCATGGGGTCACAAAAGAACTCTTAGTGACAGAACTCTTCGTGACTAAACAACAAACAATACTCCATTGTGTACTACATCTTTATCCATTTCTCTGTTGATGGGCTTTTACGTTGCTTCCATGCCCTGACTGCTGTAAATAGCACTGACATGAACATTGGGGTGCATGTATCTTTTCAAATTATGGTTTTCTCCAGATATATGCCCAGGAGTGGGATTGCTGGAACATATGGTAGCTGTATTTTTAGTTTTTAAAGGAATCTCCATACTGTTCTCCATAGTGGATGTACCAATTTACATCCCCACCAACAGTGTAGGAAGGTTCCCTTTTCTCCACACTCTCTCCAACATTTGTTTGTACACTTTTTGGTGATGGCCATTCTGACTGGTGTGAGATGATACCTCATTGTAATTTTGATTTGCATTTCTCTAATAAATAGTGATGTTGAGCATCTTTTCATGTGCTTTTTGATCATCTGTATGTTTTCTTTAGAGAAATGTGTATTTAGATATTCTGCCCATTTTTTAATTGGGTTGTTTGGTTTTTTTGGAAATTGAGCTGCATGAGCTGCTTGTATATTTTGGAGATTAAGTCCTTGTTGGATGCTTTGTTTGCAAATATTTTCTCCCATTCTGTGGGTAGTCTTTTCATATTGACAGGTTTCCTTTGCTGTGCAAAATCTTTTGAGTTTAATGAGGTCCCATTTGCTAATTTTTGTTTTTATTTTCATTATTATAGGAGATAGATTGAAAAATATATTGCTGCCATTTGCATCCAAGAGATTCTGCCTATATTTTCCTCTAAGAGTTTTATAATATCTAGTCTTATATTTAGATCTTTAATCCATTTTGAGTTTTTTTTGTGTGTTTAGTATTAGAGGATTTCTAATTTCATTCTTTTACATGCAACTGTTCAGTTTTCCCAACACCACTTATTGAAGAGACTGTCTTTTCTCCATTATATATTCTTACCTCCTTTGTCATAGATTAGGTGACCATAGGAATATGGGTTTATCTCTGGACTTTCTATCCTGTTCCATTGATCTCTATTTGTTTTTGTGCCTGTACCATACTATTTTGATTACTGTTGCTTTGTAGCATAATCTGAAGTCAGGGAGCCTGATTCTTCCAGCTCTATTTTTCTTTCTCAAGCTTGCTTTGGCTATTCAGGGTCTTTTGCATTTCCATACAAGTTGTAAATTTTTTTCTTCTAATTCTGTGGAAAATGCTATTTTAATTTGATCAAGGCTGCATTGAATCTGTAAATTACTTTGGGTAGTATAGTCATTTTCATAATATTGATTCTTCAAATCCAAGAATGTGGTATATTTCTCCATCTGTTTGTGTCATCTTTGATTTTTTTCAAATCAAAATTTGATTTTTTTATTTTATAGTTTTCAGAGTACAGGTTTTATGTCTCCTTAAGTAGGTATTTTATTTTTGTTGCAAGAGTGAATGGGATTGCTTCCTTAATTTCTCTTCCTGATCTTTCATTGTTAGTGTATAGAAATACAAGAGATTTCTGTGTATTAATTTTGAGGGTTTTTTTCAGTCTTTGGGAATTTTTTTACTCAGCATAATTCTTTGGAAACTCATTCAGCTGGGTGTGTATATAGCAGTAATTTGTTTCTTTCTGCAGCTGAGCAGTATTCCATGATATAGAATAGCCACAAATTTTTTAAACACTCACCCAAAGAAAGATACCTGGTTGTTTCCAGTTATTAGCTATTATGAATAAAGCTTCTATAAATATTCACTTAAAGGTTTTTGTCTGAGCACAAGTTTTCATTTCTCTGGGATAAATGCCTAGGAATGCAATTGCTGGAAGTTGCATATTTAATTTTTTAAGAAACTGTCAAATTGTTTTCAAGGAGGCTGTGCCAATTTATTATACATTCCCACCAGCGAAATATGAGCAAGCCAGTCTCTCCACTTTCTCATCAGCATTTGGTGTTGTCATTATTTTTTATTTAGTCATCCGGATAAGTGTGTATTGGTATTCAATTGTGATTTTAATTTGACTTTCCCTCATGGCTAACAATGTTGAACATCTTTTCATGTGCTTACTTACCGTCTGGGTAACTTCTTAGGTGATATGTCTTCATAATTTCTCCCATTTTCCAATTGGATTTTTTGTTTACTATTGAGTTTTGAGAGGACTTACATTCTAGATATTAGTCCTTTTTTGGATATGTGGCTTACTAATATTTTCTCTCACTTTGTAGTTTTTCGTTCTCTTCACAGGGTCTTTTAAGACTTTGATTTTGATGAAGTTGTTTTTCTTTATTTTGTCTTTGATGTCAAGTCGAAATTCTTTACCAAACCCTAAATCCTGAAGAATTTTTCCCAGGTTGTTTTGTTTTGTTGTTTCCTCAAGGTTTCATAGGTATAGGTTATACATTTAAATCCATGAGCTGTTTTGAGTTAGTTTTTTAAATTTTTTATTTATTTATTTATTTTAATTGGAGGCTAAATACTTTACAATATTGTAGTGGTTTTTGCCATACATTGACATGAATCAGCCATGGTGTACATGTGCTCCCCATCCTGAACCCCCCCTCCCCATCCCATCCCTCTGGGTCATCCCAGTGCACCAGCCCTGAGCACCCTGTCTCAAGCCTCGAACCTGGACTGGTGAACTGTTTCACATATGATAATATACATGTTTCAATGCGATTCTCTAAGATCATCCCACCCTCGCCTTCTCCCACAGAGTCCAGAAGATGGTTTTATACATCTCTGTCTTTTTTGCTGTCTCACATATAAGGTTATCATTACCATCTTTCTAAATTCCATATATACGCATTAGTATACTGTATTGGTGTTTTTCTTTCTGGTTTATTTCACTCTGTATAATAGGCTCCAGTTTCATCCACCTCATTAGAACTGATTCAAATGTATTTGTTTTAAAGGCTGAGTAATATTCCGCGAGCTGGTGATGGACAGGGAGGCCTGGCGTGCTGTGATTCATGGGGTCGCAGAGTCGGACATGACTGAGCGACTGAACTGAACTGAATATTGCATTGTGTATATGTACCACAGCTCTTATCCATTTGTCTGCTTATGGACATCTAGGTTGCTTCCATGTCCTGGCTATTATAAACAGTGCTGCAATGAACATTGGGGTACACGTGTCTCTTTCTATTCTGGTTTCCTCAGTGTGTATGCCCAGCAGTGGGATTGCTGGGTTATATGGCAGTTTTATTTCCAGTTTTTTAAGAAATCTCCACACTGTTCTCCATAGTGGATGTACTAGTTTGCATTCCCACCAATAGTGTAAGAAGGTTCCCTTTTCTCCACACCCTCTCCAGCATTTATTGTTTGTAAATTTTTGGATAGTAGCCATTCTGGCCAGCGTGAGATGGTACCTCATTGTGATTTTGATTTGCATTTCTCTGATAATGAGTGATGTTGAGCATCTTTTCATGTGTTTGTTAGCCATCTGTATGTCTTCTTTGGAGAAATGTCTCTTTAGTTCTTTGGCCCATTTTTTGATTGGGTCATTTATTTCTCTGGAATTGAGCTGCAGGAGTTGCTTGTATATTTTTGAGATTAATTCTTTGTCTCTTGCTTCGTTTGCTATTATTTTCTCCCATTCTGAAGGCTGTCTTTTCCCTTTGCTTATACCTTCCTTCATTGTGCAAAAGCCTTTAAGTTTAATTAGGTCCCATGTGTTTATTTTTATTTTTATTTCTGTTACTCTGGGAGGTGGGTCATGGAGAAGCCTGCTGTGATTTATGTCAGAGAGTGTTTTGCCTATGTTTTCCTCTAGGAGTTTTATAGTTTCTGGTCTTAGGTTTAGATCATTAATCCATTTTGAGTTTTTCTTCTGTATGGTGTTAGAAAGTGTTCTAGTTTCATTCTTTTACAAGTGCCTGACAAGTTTTCCCAGCACCACTTGTTAAAGAGATTGTCTTTTCTCCGTTGTATATTTTTGCCTCCTTTGTCAAAGATAAGGTGTCCATAGGTGTGTAGATTTATCTCTGGGCTTTCTATTTTGTTCCATTGATCTATATTTCTGTCTTTGTGCCAGTACCATACTGTCTTGATGACTGTGGCTTTGTAGTAGAGCCTGAAGTCAGGCAGGTTGATTCCTCCAGTTCCATTCTTCTTTCTCAAGATTGCTTTGGCTATTCGAGGTTTTTTGTATTTCCATACAAATTGTGAAACTATTTGTTCTACTTTTGTGAAGAATACCGTTGGTAGCTTGATAGGGATTGCATTTAATCTATAGAATGCTTTGGGTAGTATAGTCATTTTGACAATATTGATTCTTCCAATCCATGAAGACAGTATATTTCTCCATCTGTTTGTGTCCTCTTTGATTTCTTTCATCAGTGTTTCATAGTTTTCTATGTATAGGTCTTTTGTTTCTTTAGGTAGATATACTCTTAAGTATTTTATTCTTTTTGTTGCAATGGTGAATGGTATTGTTTCTTTAATTTCTCTTTCTGTTTTCTCATTGTTAGTGTATAGGAATGCAAGGGATTTCTGTGAGTTAATTTTTTTTTTTTTTCTTATCAGCCATAGATTTACACGTATTCCCCATCCTGATCCCCCCTCCCACCTCCCTCTCCACCCGATTCCTCTGGGTCTTCCCAGTGCACCAGGCCCGAGCACTTGTCTCAGGCATCCCACCTGGGCTGGTGATCTGTTTCACCATAGATAGTATACATGCTGTTCTTTTGAAATATCCCACCCTCACATTCTCCCACAGAGTTCAAAAGTCTGTTCTGTATTTCTGTGTCTCTTTTTCTGTTTTGCATATAGGGTTAAGAGTGGGCACCCTTGTCTTGTTCCTGATTTTAGGGGAAATGCTTTCAATTTTTCACCATTGAGGGTAATGCTTGCTGTGGGTTTGTCATATACAGCTTTTATTATGTTGAGGTATGTTCCTTCTATTCCTGCTTTCTGGAGAGTTTTAACATAAAAATGAGTGTTGAATTTTGTCAAAGGCTTCTCTGCATCTATTGAGATAATCATATGGTTTTTATCTTTCAATTTGTTAATGTGGTGTATTACATTGATTGATTTGCAGATATTAAAGAATCCTTGCATTCCTGGGATAAAGCCCACTTGGTCATGATGTATGATTTTTTAAATATGTTGCTGGATTCTGTTTGCTACAATTTTGTTAAGGATTTTTGCATCTATGTTCATCAGTGATATTGGCCTGTAGTTTTCTTTTTTTGTGGCATCTTTGTCTGGTTATGGAATTAGGGTGATGGTGGCCTCATAGAATGAGTTTGGAAGTTTACCTTCTGCAATTTTCTAGAAGAGTTTGAGTAAGATAGGTGTCAACTCTTCTCTAAATTTTTGGTAGAATTCAGCTGTGAAGCCTTCTGGTCCTGGGCTTGTTTGCTAGAAGATTTCTGATTACAGTTTTGATTTCCTTGCTTGTGATGGCTCTGTTAAGATCTTCTATTTCTTCCTGGTTCAGTTTTGGAAAGTTATACTTTTCTAAGAATTTGTCCATTTCTTCCAAGTTGTCCATTTTATTGGCATAGAGCTGCTGGTAGTAGTCTCTTATGATCATTAGTATTTCAGTGTTGTCTGTTGTGATCTCTCCATTTTCATTTCTAATTTTATTAATTTGGTTTTACTCCCTTTGTTTCTTAATGAGTCTTGCTAACGGTTTCTCAATTTTGTTTATTTTTTTCAAAAAACCAGCTTTTAGCTTTGTTGATTTTTGCTATGGTCTCTTTAGTTTCTTTTGCATTTATTTCTGCCCTAATTTTTAAGATTTCTTTCCTTCTACTAACCCTGGGGTTCTTCATTTCTTCCTTTTCCAGTTGCTTTAGGTGTAGGTTTAGGTTTTTTTTTTTTTTTCTTTATGTATTCTTTTATTTATTCTTTTATTTATTTATTTATTTATTTATTTTAATTTTTTTATTAGTTGGAGGCTAATTACTTCACAACATTTCAGTGGGTTTTGTTGACTTTTTCTTTGTTTCTTGAGGTAAGCCTGTATTGCTATGAACCTTCCCCTTAGCACTGCTTTGACAGTGTCCCATAGGTTTTGGGTTGTTGTGTTTTCATTTCCATTCGTTTCTATGCATATTTTGATTTCTTTTTTGATTTCTTCTATGACTTGGTTATGAAGAAGCATGTTGTTTAGCCTCTATATGTTGGAATTTTTAAATGTTTTTTTCTTGTAATTGACCTCTAATCTTCCTGCATTGTGGTCAAAAAAGATGATTGGAATTATTTCAATTTTTTTGAATATACCAAAGCTAGATTTATGGCCCAGGATGTGATCTATTCTGGAGAAGGTTCCGTGTGCACTTGAGAAAAGGTGAAATTCATTGTTTTGGGGTGAAATGTCCTGTGAATATCAATTAGATGTAGCTGGTCCATTGTGTCATTTAAAGTTTGTGTTTCCTTGTTAATTTTCTGGTTAGTTGATCTATCCATAGGTGTGAGTGGGGTATTAAAGTCTCCCACTATTACTGTGTTATTGTTAATTTCCACTTTCATACTTGTTAGCATTTGCCATACATATTGTGGTGCTCCTATGTTGGGTGCGTATATAATTGTTATATCTTCTTCTTGGATTGATCTTTGATCATTATGTAGTGTCCTTCTTTGTCTCTTTTCACAGCCTTTATTTTAAATTCTATTTTATCTGATATGAGCTACTCCTGACTTTTTTTGGTCTCCATTTGCATGAAATATCTTTTTCCAGGCCTTCACTTTCAGTCTGTATGTGTCCCTTGTTTTGAGGTCGGCCTCTTATAGACAGCATATTTAGGGGTCTTGTTTTTGTATCCATTCAGCCAGTCTTTGTCTTTTGGTTGGGGCATTCAACCCATTTACATTTAAGTTAATTATTGGTAAGTATGGTCCCGTTGCCATTTACTTTGTTGTTTGGGGTTTGTGTTTCCTGTCTAGAGAAGATCCTTTAGTATTTGCTGAAGAGCTGGTTTGGTGGTGCTGAAATCTCTGAGTTTTGCTTATCTGTAAAGCTTTTGATTTCTCCTTCATGTTTGAATGAGATCCTTGCTGGGTACAGTAATCTGGGTTGTAGGTTATTCTCTTTCATCACTTTAAGTATGTCCTGCCATTCCCTTCTGGCCTGAAGAGTTTCTATTGAAAGATCAGCTGTTATCCTTATGGGAATCCCCTTGTGTGTTATTCATTGTTTCTCCCTTGCTGCTTTTAATATTTATTCTTTGTGTTTGATCTTTGTTAATTTGATTAAAATGTGTCTTGGGGTGTTTCACCTTGGGTTTATCCTGTTTGGGACTCTCTGGGTTTCTTGGATTGGGTGGCTGTTTCCTTTCCCATTTTAGGGAAGTTTTCAACTATTATCTCCTCAAGTGTCTTCTCATGGCCTTTCTTTTTGTCTTCTTCTGGGACTCCTATGATTCGAATGTTGGGGCATTTCACATTGTCCCAGAGGTCCCTGAGGTTGTCGTCATTTATTTTAATTCTTTTTTCCTCTCTGCTTCATTTATTTCTACCATCTGTCTTCTACCTCACTTATCCTATCTTTTGCTTCCATTATTCTACTGTTGGTTCCCTCCAGAGTGTTTTTGATCTCATTTATTGCATTATTCATTATTGATTGACTCTATTTTTTTTCTTCTAGGTCCTTGTTAAACATTTCTTGCATCTTCTCAGTCCTTGTCTCCAGGCTATTTCTCTGTAGCTCCATTTTGTTTTCAAGATTTTGGATCACTTTTACTATCATTATTCTAAATTTTTTCAGGTAGACTCCCTATCTCCTCCTCTTTTGTTTGGTTTGGTGGGCATTTATCATGTTCCTTTACCTGCTGAGTATTTCTCTGCCTTTTCATCTTGTTTATATTGCTGTGTTTGGGGTAGCCTTTCTGTATTCTGGCAGTTTGTGGTTCCTCTTTATTGTGGAGGTCCCTCTCTGTGGGTGGGGTTTGACAAGTGGCTTGTCAACGTTTCCGGGTTAGGGAAGCTTGTGTCGGTGCTCTGGTGGGTGGAGCTGGATTTCTTCTCTCTGTAGTGCAATGGAGTGTCCAGTAGTGAGTTTTGAGATGTCTATGGGTTTGGTGTGACTTTGGGCAGCCTGTATATTGACGCTTAGGACTATGTTCCTGGGTTACTGGAGAATTTGTGTGGCATGTCTTGCTCTGGATCTTGTTGGCTCTTGGGTGGTCGTTGGTTTCAGTGTAGGTATCGAGGCTTTTGGATGATATTTTATTAGTTAATGTTCCCTGGAGTCAGGAGTTCTCTGGTGTTCTCAGGTTTTGGGCTTAAGCCTCCTGCCTCTGGTTTTCAGTCTTATTCTTACAGTAGCCTCAAGACTTCTCCATCCATACAGCACTGATTGTATAACTTCTAGGTTGATGGTGAAAAGATTCTCCACAGTGAGGAACAGTCAGAGAGGTTCACAGAATTACATGGAGAAGAGAAGCGAGAGGAGGGAGATAGAGGTGACCAGGAGGAGAAGAGGGGGAATCAAAAGTGTACAGAGCAATCTAGCTATCTCCTCCCTATCTCAGTAAATAATTTCCTATGTGCTCTGCACAGTCTGGAACCCTCAGAGAGGTTCACGGAATTACATAGAGAAGAGGGAGGAAGGAGATAGAGGTGAGCAGGAGGAGAAGAGGGGGGGTCAAAAGGAGATAGATCTAGGCAATACTCTGTCCCCTAAGTGTTCTCCACAGCCCATAACACACACAGAGATTCATAGAGTTGGGTAGAGAAGAGAAGGGGGAGGGAGGAGATAGAGGTGGCCTGGGGGAGAATAAGGAGAGTCAAAAGGGGGAGAGAGTAATCAAGCCAGTAATCACACTCCTAAGTAAAAATGGGTACTGAATTTTGGATTCTTAAATGTACAAAATTGATAACAAATACCATAAAGCAAAGATTAAAAATCTAGAGTAGAGGTTAAACTCTCAAAAATACAACATTAAAAAAATTACAAAAAGTTTAAGAAATATATGTGAAGTTTGCTTTAAAGATAGGATTCTTTTGCGAGGTAATAGTAGATTATAAAAATGAAAATTAAAGGAGTAATAGAGGACTTTAAAAAATACATATTTTTTAATTTAAAAAATGGTAATAGTAAAAATATATCTAGGAATTTCTCTGGAGCTGTTGCGGGCAGTGTGAGGTAAGTTCAGTTTCAGATAGTTCCTTGTTCCAGCTTATACTTCTCAAGATCTATAGGTCCCTTCCAATGTAGTCGGTGTTAACTACAGGAATTTTAACCTGTTGCACCTGTCACTTCCAAAGCGGTTCCCTCTGTCTATTTTGGCTTCCTCTGTTTGCAAGTCTCTTCAGTGTCTAATTTCTGCCCTGATACAAGGGGGCAAAGATGGTCTCTTGTTTAGGCTCACTTGTTCAGTCGTGCCGTGGGGAGGGAGGAACACTGCAAATAAATATCACTGGCCTGTGTGGGGAGTGCTCACAGTGTTTCGCTCAGGTTCCAGGTTGCTCTGCAGGGAGCGGGCCCTGGGTTGCATGCACTTCCCAGGTCTAAGCTGCTCAGGTTCAGGTTCTCGGGTACTCCACAAAGGCACAGACTCCGTTGGGCCTGCGTTTTGTGCCCTTCCCTGGTAGAGCAGCTCAGGAAACCAGGCGCTTGGCGAGCACACTTTCTGCAGGCAGTGAGTGCGTCTTATCACCTCCCGGGTCCCAGTCGGTTGGATTCCTGGGTTGCAGCAGGCGCGCCCGTCTCCGGTGTGCCGTTTTTCTCCTCCTGGAAGCTGATCTCTGGCTGTGACCCTCCCGGCGGATGTCAACCATCCAGAATCCCAGGAAGCCTTGGTTAGAAACTGCAAGCCTGTTCACAGTTTGGTAGGGGATGCTGTCTCTGGGGCCAAATTTGCCCCTTTCGGGCTCTGGCTGGCACCCGCCTGCCCCCTGCCTCCGGCGGGGGATTGGGCGGTCTGAGGCCTGCCACCTCTCCTTTGGTATTCGCTCAGTCCTTTGTTCTGTGAGCTGGCTGGCAGTGCCTTAAGTTAGGGCTTTTTGTGAGATAGTTCTCTCTCTCTCTCTCTCTCTCTCTCTCTCTCTCTCTCTCTCTCTCTCTCTCTCTCTCTCTCTCTCTGGCTATCCCACAGTTTAGGTTGCTATCTCATGTTAGCTCCCTCAGATTGCCCTCAGGCCATCCAGGCCTGGTCCTTACCCTAAGCAGTGCAGCCCGCTCCTCCCTGTTCAGCCCCCACTTGCTGGTGGCAGATGCGAGCATCTGGGGTACTTCTCTGCTGGGAGTTGCCATTAGGTATGTAATCTGTGGGTTTTATTTATTTATTTTTTCCTCCTGGTTATTTTGCCCTCCAAGAGTCCAAAACTCCCCACAGACCCGTCGATGAGAGGGTTTCCTGATGTTTGGAAACTTCTCCTCTTTTAAGACTCCCTTCCTGGGATGAATCTCCAACCCTAACTCTCCTGTCTCTCTTTTTATCTTTTATATTTTGTCCTACCTCCTTTCGAAGACAATGGGCTGCCTTTCTGGGTGCCTGATGTCTTCTGCCAGTGTTAAGAAGTTGTTTGTGGAATTTGCTCAGCGTTCAGATGTTCTTTAGATGAATTTGTGGGGGAGACAGTGGTCTCCCTGTTGTATTCCTTCACCATCTTAGGACCGCCCCTGTGTATTAATTTTATATCCTATGACTTTACTGAGTACATTGATGACCTCTAGTAGTTTTCTAGCAGCATTTTTTATGTATAGTATCACGTCACCTGCCAACAGTGACAGTTTTACTTCTTCAGAATCATATTTTTTAAATATTTTGAGATAAACTAATCCAGCCAATCACACTATAACCAGTGCCATTTTGAGAGGAAGAAGCTGAGTCCCCAAAATGGTAACTTAGCTAAAGAACACGATGAACCAGTGGCAGAGGCAAGATTAGTACTGTAGGCTCCTGATTCCCATCATAGTTTCCTTTCCATTTTATCTATATTTTCTCAAATGGATTAGTACACAAATTTCATCAACTAATAGGTGTGATTATACTGATTAAAGCTGAGAAAAGCCTACATAAATTTAGATTGAGGTACGTATTTGTACACATTTAGTACAAATTTTTTAGCTTCATATTTGGTAATTAGTACATATTTGATAGGGCTTCCCTGGTGGATCAGTGGCAAAGAATCTGCCTGCCACTGTAGGAGACCTGGGTTTGATCCCTGGACAGGAGGATCCCCTGGAGAAAGAAATGGCAACCCACTCTAGTATTCTTGCCTGGAGAATCCCATGGACAGAGAAGTCTGGTGTTCTATGATCCTCAGGTTTGCAAAAGAGTCAGACACAACTTAATGACTAAACAAACACAACAACTTAACAACAACATATTTGATAATTTCTCAAACTCTGAATTTAGTTCTCCTTATAGGAGTAAAGTAAAGGAAATGGCAACCCACTCCAGTACTCATGCCTGGAAAATTCCATAGATGGAGAAGCCTGGTGGGCTACAGTCCATGGGGTCACAAAGAGTTGGACACAACTGAGCGACTTCACTTTCTTTTTTTTTATAGGAGTAAAATAAAGTGTTGTTGGTAATACATAACGAGGCCAAGTAGTCATGAAAGCTGAAGTTTTAAGGATCTTTTTCTTTCCAGTTGTGAAGTTCAGTTGCTTTAATCCATCCACACATGAGTCCAAGCACTGTTCTGAAATGGTTTTCAGTGTAAAACTAACTGGAACATATTGCAATTAAACATGATTTAGATCACAATACCTTGCTCTCTTCCTATGTATTTAAGCCCCATTTTCCTCAAACATAGAAAGATTCAGTTCAGTTCAGTCGCTCAGTCATGTCCGACTCTTTGCGACCCATGAATCGCAGCACGCCAGGCCTCCCTGTCCATCATCAACTCCCGGACCCTACTCAAACTCATGTCCATCGAGTCGGTGATGCCATCCAGCCATCTCATCCTCTGTTGTCCCCTTCTCCTCCTGCCCCCAGTCCTCCCAGCATCAGGGTCTTTTCCAATGAGTCAACTCTTCACATGAGGTGGCCAAAGTACTGAAGTTTCAGCTTCAGCATCAGTCCCTCCAATGAACACCCAGGACTGATCTCCTTTAGGATGGACTGGCTGGATCTCTTTGCAGTCCAAGGGACTCTCAAGAGTCTTCTCCAACACCACAGTTCAAAAGCATCAATTTTTCGGCACTCAGCTTTCTTCACAGTCCAACTCTCACATCCATACATGACCACTGGAAAAACCACAGCCTTGACTAGACAGACCTTTGTTGGCAAAGTAATGTCTCTGCTTTTTAATATGCTATCTAGGTTGGTCATAACTTTCCTTCCAAGGAGTAAGTGTCTTTTAATTTCACGGCTGCAATCACCATCTGCAGTGATTTTGTAGACCAAAAAAATAAAGTCTGACATTACAAAGATTAAGAACATGAAATAAAGATGCTACTTTTCTACTCAGTTTCTGTCTTTCTTTCCTCAGTCAGTTTCTACCCTACTTTCCTCACACACTTTCTGTGATCTTAAAATAAAATTATTAATGACTGTGAGGATTCTTCCAAATGTATGATACATCATATAAATACAATGCAAGAGATATCAGTAGGGATTCAACCAGACTAATAAGTTGTAAACTTCAGTTCAATTGCTCAGTCATGTCCAACTCTTTGCGACCCCATGAACTGCAGCACACCAGGCTTCTCTGTCCATCACCAACTCCCAGAGCTTACTCAAACTCATGTCCATTGAGTTGGTGATGCCATTCAACCACCTCATCCTGTCATCCCTTCTCCTCCTGCCTTCAATCTTTCCCAGCATCAAGGTCTTTTCCAAAGAGTCAGCACTTCATATCAGGTGGTGAAACTATTGGAGCTTCAGCTTCAGAATCAATCCTTCCAATGAATATTCAGGACTGATTTCCTTTAGGATTGACTGGCTGGATCTCCTTGCAGTCCAAGGAACTCTCAAGAGTCTTTGCCAACACCACAGTTCAAAAGCATCAATTCTTCATTGCTCAGCTTTCTTCACAGTCCAACTCTCACATCCATACATGACTACTGGAAAAACCATAGCTTTGACTAGATGGACTTTTGTTGGCAAAGTAATGTCCCTGCTTTTTCATATGCTGTCTAGGTTGGTCATAACTTTTCTTCCAAGGAGCAAGCGTCATTTAATTTCATGGCTGCAGTCACCATCTGCAGTGATTTTGGAGCCCCCAAAAATAAAGTCAGCCACTGTTTCCACTGTTTCCCCATCTATTTGCCATGAAGTGATGGGACCAGATGCCATGATCTTAGTTTTCTGAATGTTGAGCTTTAAGCCAACTTTTTCACTCTCCTCTTTCACTTTCATCAAGAGGCTCTTTAGTTCTTCTTCACTTTCTGCCATAAGGGTGGTGTCATCTGCATATCTAAAGTTATTGATATTTGTCCCAGCCATCTTGATTCCAGCT
>NC_057419.1:31879237-31885755 GCF_019320065.1 Cervus canadensis
AGATCTAATCCCTTAAATCTGTTTGTCACTTCTAAAGTTGTAACAGATATTACTAGAAAATAAAATATTTTTATTAATTGACAATTTTAAGTGCTTAAAAATTTTATTACAAGTATTAAGATGCTGGTGGTACAGCAAAAGTCTTTACAGTAAGAACTATAAATATATATCATTTAGATTAATCTTACATGGGTTGCCTTTTAGTGACCATATAAAACTGTATGAGAGATTTCAATGTTTTCAAGACCACCTAGGAAAAGTGGAACCATCTGAGCCGAAATTCTCTTTTTCTAGCACCTAAATTGCACCAGTTGAATAACAATACTTGTGAGGTCAAATGGGAATCTTTGGAGCCAATAAACGGAGATTCCATAGTTTACAGTCTTCAGCTCATCAGTGGAAAAGGAACTGACGTGGTAAATTCTTGTAAATTTTGTCATTGTAATTTACAGTTTTACATCCTGCTGGGGACTGAGCTTTTGTCAAAGAGTACAATATTCTTTTATGATATTGAAAGTAACTAAATTTTATCCAAAAATCCTATCTGGTCTTAAATATTTATGTACATAATACTTACATGGGAACAATTTGTTTATGTATTTAACTTAATATTATTGGATGTAGTTGTTTTTAGTTTCCACTGACCACATGCCCAACCCATTCCAAACCAAATGGAATTTAAAGTTTAACAGTTACAAGTCTTTGTTATTTGTTACATTGAAGAATATTACACCTAAATAGTACTGGGTTCTCAAGATATTAGAGACTGTAACAGTAAACTTTTATTTTTGTTGTGAACATATTCATGCAATGTTTCCTGTTGTCAAAAACCTTTTTTTTTTTTTTTGGTAAGAAAAGGTAATTTTAATTTTGACTCTTTTTCTTTTAGATTTACAAAGGACCGAACACATCGTTCACCTTTTCCAACTTTCTCACAAATTCACATTACCGCTTCAAAGTCTGCGCTGGACGTCAATATCAGAATTCTGCTGGGATACAAGAGCTCTGGGGACATTGTAGCCAGAGCGCTCTTTTCTCAACCTATAAGCAACAGCTGGGGCCTGGCAAAGATGTTAGAAGAAAGAGGGGAAGCAGCCCTAGTGAAGGGAAACATGAAAAACTCAAGATAGAGATGAGTGATGATACCTTTGTTCTGATCCTTGTGATAGGATTTGCACTAATTGCCATTCAATGTGCTGCTATGATTCAGTACTTCCTTATCAACTAATCTATTTTTACACATTTTTAACTTTTTTAGGAAGTTCTAAAACAAATTACATTAAATAAAGAAATTGCTAGATGCATCTCAGTTCTTAAAAGTAAATCTTATTGGGTAGAAATCCTTATGAACTTTTATCTGACATCAAAAGAACTGCCTTCAAGAAATTCATTGTTAATTTTAAAAAAAAGAAATTCATTGTGACAGTAGAAGAGATTTTTTTAGAAAATAGGTATATTTTAAATTTGAAAATTTTAGCAACACTCCACTATTATGTAAAATGACCTAAAACCTCTCTTGAAAACTATTCCCTGTCTTAATTTTTCAAATGAATATTTTGCAAAGTTTTAAGAGTTATGAGAGGATAAAAGCATTTCAGAATTTTATACAGAACAAAGTGGTAAAAATCAATTCTACATGTCAACTTACATTCATATGAAATAATAAAAAGTATCTACCAACTTTATATTCTGTACTGTAATTTTTTCAAGGTAACATACTCAGCTGTTTGGCTTGTGCTCTGATAATTACTTTGATAGTGGGAAAGTAGTAATTTACATCACTTTGGGAGTAGAAGTAGGGACGTAGGAAGCCATTTTATACCATTCTAAGCTCTTTCAAATACACCCAGTGCTGATTATTCTGTAACTGGAATGATTTAACATGATACATATGATTATTCATATTTTACATGGAATATTTAAATGATTTATTCTCAAAATTGATACATTCATATTTATTTCTAGTTACAAATGAAGCATCTGTCTCTATTCTCACAATCTTTCAGGGGCTGTTTTGGCCATCTTGCAAAGGAGATGTCACCCTCTCCAAAGAATATTTCTTACCTTTATTGAAAATGTTTAAATATTATCTCTATTTCAGTTTGTTCTTTGTATTTCAAAAATGAAAACCATAAGTTGGCCCATTTTCACATGGGCTAATTTTGGCATACCCAATGATATTATATTTCACTGGGTATTGCACTGATATGTGGTATGTTACAGAAAATTTATTTAGGTGGTTGCTGTTCAGTTTAGAGCTTGATGTATTGTTTAAACATGAAAAACATAAAACAGTTTTCTTCAAAAGTAAATTGTGATACAATATTAATCCACATTCTAAAAGAATATTACCTTCACATTTTAACTTTAGAGAATACCAAAAATGAAAGTTTTAATGTAATAACTTGTTATATACACCACAGAAATAATATTTTAAAGCCTATTTTAAAAATATATCTTATCAGTCTTTCTTTGCCTACAAGCAAACATTTCATTAAAATTTTACCTACTGGAAAATATTGTAAAGGTGTATTTAAAATCTTACCTATATAGTAATTTGCTTTTATTGGAAAATGGAAAATTCTCTCAATTTAGAATACCTTGTGAGATTGATAATTAAACTGAATACACTTTAATCTGCTAAAAGTAAATGTTTTGCAGCTTGTATATTTCATATACCTACATTCATCAAACTAATGTAGAACCTAAAATTTACACTTACTAAAGTATTACTATCATAGGAAACATTTTAAATACCAATAAAAAATTAAAAAAATATTCCCCTGTTATTTTTGAAATGGGACTTGCACAAGTTTATTTATTTGGAATAATTATCCCCCTGATGCTACATATTTATCTCCTCACAAAGAAACTAGAAAAATTAAAACCAATTCAAGATGTCTTTTTTAAATTTATTTATTTTTAATTGAAGGATAATTGCTTTACAATATTCTGTTGGTTTCTGCCATATATCAATACGAATCAGCCATAGGTATGCATATGTCCCCTCCCGAACCTCCCTCCCACCTCCCACCCCATCTGACCCCTCAGGGTTGTCACAGATCATTGAACTTGGGCTCCCTGCATCATACAGCAAAATCCCACTGGATATCTAATTTTACATGTGGTAATGTATATTGTTCAATGCTACTCTCTCAAGTCTTCCCACCCTCTCCTTCCCACCTTGTGTCCACAACTCTGTTCTCTTTGTCTGCATCTCCATTGCTGCCCTTCAGATAGGTTCATCAGTACTATCTTTCTAGATTTCATATATATCAAGATGTCTTTAACTGGCTGTTACAACATTGTTTTATAAATCCTGTTTCTGACTTATTTCTAATTCTAGGGCATTGTATATTCTAAATATCAGGAGAATAAGGTTCTAGTCTCATCTCTGCTACTAACAAATCGTGTGACCTCAAGAAAACCCACAAAAATAAACTCAAATGGATTAAAAACTTAAATGTAAGGCCAGAAACTATAAAACTCTTAGAGGAAAACATAGGCAGAACACTTTTAACATAAATTGCAGCAAGATCCTCTTTAACCTACCTCCTAGAGGAATGGAAATAAAAACAAAAATAAACAAATGAGAACTAATTAAATTTAAAAGCTTTTGCACAGCGAAGGAAACTATAAACAAGGTGAGAAGACAACACTCAGAATAGGATAAAATGATTGGAAATAAAGCAACTGACAAAGGATTAATCTGCAAAATACACAAGCAGCTCATGCAGCTTAATATAAAAAAAGAACAACTAAATAAAAAAGAGGGCCGAAGACCTAAACAGACATTTCTCCAAAGAAGACATGCTGATGGCTAATAAACACTTGAAAAGATGCTCAGCATCACTCATCATTAGAGAAACACAAATAAAAACTACAATGAGGTATCACCTCACACAGGCCAGAATGGCCATCATCAAAATATCTACAAATAACAAATGCTGGAGAGGATGTGGGAAAAAGGGAACCCTCTTACATTGTTGGTGGGAATGTAAACTGATAAAACCACTATGGAGATTCCTTTTAAAACTAGGAATATTGATTATGGCAGAAACCAACACAATATTGTAAAGCAATTGTCCTCCAATTTAAAAAAATTTAAAAATAGGAATAAAGCTACCATATGACCAGGAATTCCACTCCTTGGCACACACCCTGAGAAAACCATAATTCAAAAAGACACATATATCCCAATGTGTCTTTTTGACACACTCCAATACTTTGGCCACCTGATGCGAAGAACTGACTCCTTGGAAAAGACCCTGATGCTGGGAAAGATAGAAGGCAGGAGGAGAAGGGGATGACAGAGGATGAGATGGCTGGATGGCATCACCAAGTAGATGGACATGAGTTTAAGCAAGCTCCAGAAGTTGGTGATGGACAGAGAAGCCTGGTGTGCTGCAGTCCATGGGGTCACAAAGAGTCAGACACGACTGAGTGACTGAACTGAGCGGATCCCAATGTTCGCTGCATCACTGTTTACAATAACCAGGACATGCAAGCAACCTAGATGTCCATCGTCAGATGAATAGATAAAGAAGTTATGGTACATATATACAATGGAATATTACTCAGCCATAAAAAGGAATGAATTTCAGTCACTTGAACTGAGGTGGATGAACCTAGAGCATATTATAGAGTGAAGTAAGTCAGAAAGAGAAAAACAAATATTGTAAATTAATGCATATATATGGAGTCTAGAATAATGGTACTGATGAACTTATTTGCATGGCAGGAATAGAATCACAGACATAGAGAATGGACTTGTGGATACAGTGGGGGAAAGAGAGGGTGAGATAAATTGAAAGAGTAGCACTGACATATATACACTACCATGTGTAAAATAGGTAACTAGTAAGAAGATTCTGTATAACACGGGGAGCTCAGCTTGTACTCTGTGATGACCTAGAGGGGTGGGATGGGGAGTTGGGAGGAAGGCTCAAGATGGAGGGGATATACATATACTTATAGCTGATTTGCACTGTTGTATAGCAGAAACCAATATAACATTGTAAAGCAATTATCCTCCAATTAAATTTTTTAAAGAATAGAATAACAACAAGGTCCTACTGTATATATAGCACAGGGAACTATATTCAATATCCTCTGATAAACCATAATGGAAAAGAATATGAAAAATAATGCATATGTATGTGTATAACTGAGTCACTTTGCTGTACAGTTGTAATTAACACAACACTGTAATTCAACTATGCATGCATGCTAAGTCACTTCAGTCGTGTCTGACTCTTTGTGATCCAACGGAACTATAATTGAATATTTTTTTAAGTTTTTTGATGTGGGCCATTTTTAAACTTTCTATTGAATTTGTTACAACACTGCTTCTGTTTTATGTTTTGGTGTTTTGGCCACAAGGCATGTGGTATCTTAGCTCCCTAACCAGGGATCAAACCTGCACCCCCTCCATTGGAAGGCAAAGTCTTAACCACTGGACCACCAGGGAAGTCCCTATAATTGAATTTTAAAAAGGGAAAAAAGAAAACCCTTTCCCCTCTATAGGCATCAACTGTGTAAAATATTAATAAATAAAACTTGCAGGTAGATGATCTTTAAAGTTCTTTTCACATCCAAGAGTCTATCCTGATACATCAACTATAATGCTAGTATACTAAACTCAGGCAGATTAAGTCAATAATTTCACATAGAGGTAGACAAATAGCAATTAGGCAGAGTCACAAAGAACAGTAGACACCTAATAGGTACCATCTTGGGTCCAATTCACTGGAGTCCCTATTCTTTAGGGGACACCAGATTTGCCTTGCCTATTTTTTTCTTTTTTCTTCTACACCACTGAAAAACCAAAAATCTCCATAACATTTCAGCTACTTTCTTATCCATGCAGCAAGCCTATAACTGCTTCTTGATTGTCTAAGAACTGTTTACTGCTCACTACCTGAGAAAATAGAAGTGAAGAAATCCCATCAGTGAATGGCTTTCTTCTTAAAGCACATAATCACCCAAGATGTGAGCAAAGAAAAGCTCATGAAAAGTAGTTCTTGGTAGAAATCAGATGATGTCAACAACCAACTCAAGCATATGTTCATGCCCCTTGGGGGTTCCCACGTTTGTCCCAAAGATATGCACTGCTTCCCCTTTAATACATGTACCAGATTTAGATTAAAACCCCCTTTCTGGGTTAACTATAAACAGGCACAACAGATCTTACTAGGGTGATGGAACTGTTCCAAAATTGTATTAAGGTGATAACTGCATAACTTGGTAAGTTTGTTTAAAATTACTGAATTGGATGGGGTAGGGATGGATTGAGAGTTTGAGATTAAAACCAGAACTGAAAGAGACATGTGTACCCCAATGTTCATCGCAGCACTGTTTATAATAGCCAGGACATGGAAGCAACCTAGATGCCCATCAGCAGACGAATGGATAAGAAAGCTGTGGTACATATACACAATGGAATATTACTCAGCCATTAAAAAGAATACATCTGAATCAGTTCTAATGAGGTGGGTGAAACTGGAGCCCATTATACA
>NC_057419.1:31885765-31890874 GCF_019320065.1 Cervus canadensis
CTGTTTGTTATGATCCACACAGTCAAAGGTTTTGGCATAGTCAATAAAGCATAAGTAGCTGTTTTTCTGGAGTTCTCTTGCTTTTCAATGATCCAATGGATGTTGGCAATTTGATCTCTGGTTCCTCTGCCTTCTAAATCTGGCTTGAACATTTGGAGGCTCACAGTTTACATACTGTTGAAGCCTGGCTTGGAGAATTTTGAGCGTTACTTTGCTAGCATGTGAGATGAGTGCAATTGTGTGGTAGTTTGAACATTTCTTTGGCATTGCCTTTCTTTGGGATTGGAATGAAAACTGATCTTTTTCCAGTCTTGTGGCCACTGCTGAGTTTTCCAAATTTGCTGGCAAATTGAGTGCAGCACTTCCACAGCATCATCTTTCAGGATTTGAAATAGCTCAACTGGAATTCCATCACCTCCACTAGCTTTGTTCGTAATGATGCTTCCTAAGGCCCACTTGACTTCACATTCCAGGATGTCTGGCTCTAGGTGAGTGATCACACCATCGTGATTCTCTGGGTCATGAAGATCTTTTTTGTATAGTTCTTCAATGTGTTGTTGCCACCTCTTCTTAATATCTTCTGCTTCTATTAGGTCCATACCATTTCTGCCCTTTATTGTGCCCATCTTTGCATGAAATATTCCCTTGGTATCTCTAATTTTCTTGAATAGATCTCTAATCTTTCCCATCTATTGTTTTCCTCTATTTATTTGCATTGATCACTGAGGAAGGCTTTCTTATCTCTCCTTGCTATTCTTTGGAACTCTGCATTCAAATGGGTATATCTTTCCTTTTCTCCTACCTTCAGCTTCTCTTCTTTTCTCAGCTATTTGTAAGGTCTCCTCAGACAACCTTTTTGCCTTTTTACATTTTTTTTCCTTGAGGATGGTCTTGATCACTTCCTCCTGTACAATGTTACAAACTTCCATCCATAGTTCTTCAAGGCACTCTATCAGATCTAATCCCTTAAATCTGTTTGTCACTTCTAAAGTTGTAACAGATATTACTAGAAAATAAAATATTTTTATTAATTGACAATTTTAAGTGCTTAAAAATTTTATTACAAGTATTAAGATGCTGGTGGTACAGCAAAAGTCTTTACAGTAAGAACTATAAATATATATCATTTAGATTAATCTTACATGGGTTGCCTTTTAGTGACCATATAAAACTGTATGAGAGATTTCAATGTTTTCAAGACCACCTAGGAAAAGTGGAACCATCTGAGCCGAAATTCTCTTTTTCTAGCACCTAAATTGCACCAGTTGAATAACAATACTTGTGAGGTCAAATGGGAATCTTTGGAGCCAATAAACGGAGATTCCATAGTTTACAGTCTTCAGCTCATCAGTGGAAAAGGAACTGACGTGGTAAATTCTTGTAAATTTTGTCATTGTAATTTACAGTTTTACATCCTGCTGGGGACTGAGCTTTTGTCAAAGAGTACAATATTCTTTTATGATATTGAAAGTAACTAAATTTTATCCAAAAATCCTATCTGGTCTTAAATATTTATGTACATAATACTTACATGGGAACAATTTGTTTATGTATTTAACTTAATATTATTGGATGTAGTTGTTTTTAGTTTCCACTGACCACATGCCCAACCCATTCCAAACCAAATGGAATTTAAAGTTTAACAGTTACAAGTCTTTGTTATTTGTTACATTGAAGAATATTACACCTAAATAGTACTGGGTTCTCAAGATATTAGAGACTGTAACAGTAAACTTTTATTTTTGTTGTGAACATATTCATGCAATGTTTCCTGTTGTCAAAAACCTTTTTTTTTTTTTTTGGTAAGAAAAGGTAATTTTAATTTTGACTCTTTTTCTTTTAGATTTACAAAGGACCGAACACATCGTTCACCTTTTCCAACTTTCTCACAAATTCACATTACCGCTTCAAAGTCTGCGCTGGACGTCAATATCAGAATTCTGCTGGGATACAAGAGCTCTGGGGACATTGTAGCCAGAGCGCTCTTTTCTCAACCTATAAGCAACAGCTGGGGCCTGGCAAAGATGTTAGAAGAAAGAGGGGAAGCAGCCCTAGTGAAGGGAAACATGAAAAACTCAAGATAGAGATGAGTGATGATACCTTTGTTCTGATCCTTGTGATAGGATTTGCACTAATTGCCATTCAATGTGCTGCTATGATTCAGTACTTCCTTATCAACTAATCTATTTTTACACATTTTTAACTTTTTTAGGAAGTTCTAAAACAAATTACATTAAATAAAGAAATTGCTAGATGCATCTCAGTTCTTAAAAGTAAATCTTATTGGGTAGAAATCCTTATGAACTTTTATCTGACATCAAAAGAACTGCCTTCAAGAAATTCATTGTTAATTTTAAAAAAAAGAAATTCATTGTGACAGTAGAAGAGATTTTTTTAGAAAATAGGTATATTTTAAATTTGAAAATTTTAGCAACACTCCACTATTATGTAAAATGACCTAAAACCTCTCTTGAAAACTATTCCCTGTCTTAATTTTTCAAATGAATATTTTGCAAAGTTTTAAGAGTTATGAGAGGATAAAAGCATTTCAGAATTTTATACAGAACAAAGTGGTAAAAATCAATTCTACATGTCAACTTACATTCATATGAAATAATAAAAAGTATCTACCAACTTTATATTCTGTACTGTAATTTTTTCAAGGTAACATACTCAGCTGTTTGGCTTGTGCTCTGATAATTACTTTGATAGTGGGAAAGTAGTAATTTACATCACTTTGGGAGTAGAAGTAGGGACGTAGGAAGCCATTTTATACCATTCTAAGCTCTTTCAAATACACCCAGTGCTGATTATTCTGTAACTGGAATGATTTAACATGATACATATGATTATTCATATTTTACATGGAATATTTAAATGATTTATTCTCAAAATTGATACATTCATATTTATTTCTAGTTACAAATGAAGCATCTGTCTCTATTCTCACAATCTTTCAGGGGCTGTTTTGGCCATCTTGCAAAGGAGATGTCACCCTCTCCAAAGAATATTTCTTACCTTTATTGAAAATGTTTAAATATTATCTCTATTTCAGTTTGTTCTTTGTATTTCAAAAATGAAAACCATAAGTTGGCCCATTTTCACATGGGCTAATTTTGGCATACCCAATGATATTATATTTCACTGGGTATTGCACTGATATGTGGTATGTTACAGAAAATTTATTTAGGTGGTTGCTGTTCAGTTTAGAGCTTGATGTATTGTTTAAACATGAAAAACATAAAACAGTTTTCTTCAAAAGTAAATTGTGATACAATATTAATCCACATTCTAAAAGAATATTACCTTCACATTTTAACTTTAGAGAATACCAAAAATGAAAGTTTTAATGTAATAACTTGTTATATACACCACAGAAATAATATTTTAAAGCCTATTTTAAAAATATATCTTATCAGTCTTTCTTTGCCTACAAGCAAACATTTCATTAAAATTTTACCTACTGGAAAATATTGTAAAGGTGTATTTAAAATCTTACCTATATAGTAATTTGCTTTTATTGGAAAATGGAAAATTCTCTCAATTTAGAATACCTTGTGAGATTGATAATTAAACTGAATACACTTTAATCTGCTAAAAGTAAATGTTTTGCAGCTTGTATATTTCATATACCTACATTCATCAAACTAATGTAGAACCTAAAATTTACACTTACTAAAGTATTACTATCATAGGAAACATTTTAAATACCAATAAAAAATTAAAAAAATATTCCCCTGTTATTTTTGAAATGGGACTTGCACAAGTTTATTTATTTGGAATAATTATCCCCCTGATGCTACATATTTATCTCCTCACAAAGAAACTAGAAAAATTAAAACCAATTCAAGATGTCTTTTTTAAATTTATTTATTTTTAATTGAAGGATAATTGCTTTACAATATTCTGTTGGTTTCTGCCATATATCAATACGAATCAGCCATAGGTATGCATATGTCCCCTCCCGAACCTCCCTCCCACCTCCCACCCCATCTGACCCCTCAGGGTTGTCACAGATCATTGAACTTGGGCTCCCTGCATCATACAGCAAAATCCCACTGGATATCTAATTTTACATGTGGTAATGTATATTGTTCAATGCTACTCTCTCAAGTCTTCCCACCCTCTCCTTCCCACCTTGTGTCCACAACTCTGTTCTCTTTGTCTGCATCTCCATTGCTGCCCTTCAGATAGGTTCATCAGTACTATCTTTCTAGATTTCATATATATCAAGATGTCTTTAACTGGCTGTTACAACATTGTTTTATAAATCCTGTTTCTGACTTATTTCTAATTCTAGGGCATTGTATATTCTAAATATCAGGAGAATAAGGTTCTAGTCTCATCTCTGCTACTAACAAATCGTGTGACCTCAAGAAAACCCACAAAAATAAACTCAAATGGATTAAAAACTTAAATGTAAGGCCAGAAACTATAAAACTCTTAGAGGAAAACATAGGCAGAACACTTTTAACATAAATTGCAGCAAGATCCTCTTTAACCTACCTCCTAGAGGAATGGAAATAAAAACAAAAATAAACAAATGAGAACTAATTAAATTTAAAAGCTTTTGCACAGCGAAGGAAACTATAAACAAGGTGAGAAGACAACACTCAGAATAGGATAAAATGATTGGAAATAAAGCAACTGACAAAGGATTAATCTGCAAAATACACAAGCAGCTCATGCAGCTTAATATAAAAAAAGAACAACTAAATAAAAAAGAGGGCCGAAGACCTAAACAGACATTTCTCCAAAGAAGACATGCTGATGGCTAATAAACACTTGAAAAGATGCTCAGCATCACTCATCATTAGAGAAACACAAATAAAAACTACAATGAGGTATCACCTCACACAGGCCAGAATGGCCATCATCAAAATATCTACAAATAACAAATGCTGGAGAGGATGTGGGAAAAAGGGAACCCTCTTACATTGTTGGTGGGAATGTAAACTGATAAAACCACTATGGAGATTCCTTTTAAAACTAGGAATATTGATTATGGCAGAAACCAACACAATATTGTAAAGCAATTGTCCTCCAATTTAAAAAAATTTAAAAATAGGAATAAAGCTACCATATGACCAGGAATTCCACTCCTTGGCA